>NW_025228656.1:9396-16458 GCF_018294505.1 Triticum aestivum
TTTAGTGCTGGTATGATCGCATGCGACATGTTATCCCGGTCTTCGTCCCTTATCCTTGCCCCTCCCAGCTCCACTACAAAGACAATTGTACATTGCTTTGGCCGCTCCCTCTCAACTACGGAGACGAGTTTAACGCGGTTTCCACCCCTCCCTCTCAACCGCACCAGTGCACGCTTGCCGCGCCACAACGCGGACGCTGGACCCGTGAATCGTGAGCACCCAGCTATGACTTACCGCACTCGTGCAAAATAATAAAACACGGTAAATATATTACTTACACGTGCGTTTTGTTTTGCAAGCGGCGCGAAAAAAATTAAAAAGGGAATGCAACACGAGGACTTCCCAGGAGGTCACCCATCCTAGTACTACTCTCGCCCAAGCATGCTTAACTTCGGAGTTCTGATGGGATCCGGTGCTTTAGTGCTGGTATGATCGCATCCGACATGTTACCCCGGTCTTCGTCCCTTATCCTTGCCCCTCCCAGCTCCACTACAAAGACGATTGCACATTGCTTTGGCCGCTCCCTCTCAACTACGGAGACGAGTTTAACGCGGTTTCCACCCCTCCCTCTCAACCGCACCAGTGCACGATTGCCGCGCCACAACGCCGACGCTGGACCCGTGAATCGTGAGCACCCAGCTATGACTTACCGCACTCGTGCAAAATAATAAAACACGGTAAATATATTACTTACACGTGCGTTTTGTTTTGCAAGCGGCGCGAAAAAAATTAAAAAGGGAATGCAACACGAGGACTTCCCAGGAGGTCACCCATCCTAGTACTACTCTCGCCCAAGCACGCTTAACTTCGGAGTTCTGATGGGATCCGGTGCTTTAGTGCTGGTATGATCGCATCCGACATGTTACCCCGGTCTTCGTCCCTTATCCTTGCCCCTCCCAGCTCCACTACAAAGACGATTGCACATTGCTTTGGCCGCTCCCTCTCAACTACGGAGACGAGTTTAACGCGGTTTCCACGCCTCCCTCTCAACCGCACCAGTGCACGCTTGCCGCGCCACAACGCCGACGCTGGACCCGTGAATCGTGAGCACCCAGCTATGACTTACCGCACTCGTGCAAAATAATAAAACACGGTAAATATATTACTTACACGTGCGTTTTGTTTTGCAAGCGGCGCGAAAAAAATTAAAAAGTGAATGCAACACGAGGACTTCCCAGGAGGTCACCCATCCTAGTACTACTCTCGCCCAAGCACGCTTAACTTCGGAGTTCTGATGGGATCCGGTGCTTTAGTGCTGGTATGATCGCATCCGACATGTTACCCCGGTCTTCGTCCCTTATCCTTGCCCCTCCCAGCTCCACTACAAAGACGATTGCACATTGCTTTGGCCGCTCCCTCTCAACTACGGAGACGAGTTTAACGCGGTTTCCACCCCTCCCTCTCAACCGCACCAGTGCACGCTTGCCGCGCCACAACGCCGACGCTGGGCCCGTGAATCGTGAGCACCCAGCTATGACTTACCGCACTCGTGCAAAGTAATAAAACACGGTAAATATATTACTTACACGTGCATTTTGTTTTGCAAGCGGCGCGAAAAAAATTAAAAAGGGAATGCAACACGAGGACTTCCCAGGAGGTCACCCATCCTAGTACTACTCTCGCCCAAGCACGCTTAACTTCGGAGTTCTGATGGGATCCGGTGCTTTAGTGCTGGTATGATCGCATCCGACATGTTACCCCGGTCTTCGTCCCTTATCCTTGCCCCTCCCAGCTCCACTACAAAGACGATTGCACATTGCTTTGGCCGCTCCCTCTCAACTACGGAGACGAGTTTAATGCGGTTTCCACCCCTCCCTCTCAACCGCACCAGTGCACGCTTGCCGCGCCACAACGCCGACGCTGGACCCGTGAATCGTGAGCACCCAGCTATGACTTACCGCACTCGTGCAAAATAATAAAACACGGTAAATATATTACTTACACGTGCGTTTTGTTTTGCAAGCGGCGCGAAAAAAATTAAAAAGGGAATGCAACACGAGGACTTCCCAGGAGGTCACCCATCCTAGTACTACTCTCGTCCAAGCATGCTTAACTTCGGAGTTCTGATGGGATCCGGTGCTTTAGTGCTGGTATGATCGCATCCGACATGTTACCCCGGTCTTCGTCCCTTATCCTTGCCCCTCCCAGCTCCACTACAAAGACGATTGTACATTGCTTTGGCCGCTCCCTCTCAACTACGGAGACGAGTTTAACGCGGTTTCCACCCCTCCCTCTCAACCGCACCAGTGCACGCTTGCCGCGCCACAACGCCGACACTGGACCCGTGAATCGTGAGCACCCACCTATGACTTACCGCACTCGTGCAAAATAATAAAACACGGTAAATATATTACTTACACGTGCGTTTTGTTTTGCAAGCGGCGCGAAAAAAATTAAAAAGGGAATGCAACACGAGGACTTCCCAGGAGGTCACCCATCCTAGTACTACTCTCGCCCAAGCACACTTAACTTCGGAGTTCTGATGGGATCCAGTGCTTTAGTGCTGGTATGATCGCATCCGACATGTTACACCGGTCTTCGTCCCTTATCCTTGCCCCTCCCAGCTCCACTACAAAGATGATTGTACATTGCTTTGGCCGCTCCCTCTCAACTACGGAGACGAGTTTAACGCGGTTTCCACCCCTCCCTCTCAACCGCATCAGTGCACGCTTGCCGCGCCACAACGCCGACGCTGGACCCGTGAATCGTGAGCACCCAGCTATGACTTACCGCACTCGTGCAAAATAATAAAACACGGTAAATATATTACTTACACGTGCGTTTTGTTTTGCAAGTGGAGCGAAAAAAATTAAAAAGGGAATGCAACACGAGGACTTCCCAGGAGGTCACCCATCCTAGTACTACTCTTGCCCAAGCACGCTTAACTTCGGAGTTCTGATGGGATCCGGTGCTTTAGTGCTGGTATCATCGCATCTGACATGTTACCTCGGTCTTCGTCCCTTATCCTTGCCCCTCCCAGCTCCACTACAAAGACGATTGTACATTGCTTTGGCCGCTCCCTCTCAACTACGGAGACGAGTTTAACGCGGTTTCCACCCCTCCCTCTCAACCGCACCAGTGCACGCTTGCCGCGCCACAACGCCGACGCTGGACCCGTGAATCGTGAGCACCAAGCTATGACTTACCGCACTCGTGCAAAATAGTAAAACACGGTAAATATATTACTTACACGTGCGTTTTGTTCTGCAAGCGGCGCGAAAAAAATTAAAAAGGGAATGCAACACGAGGACTTCCCAGGAGGTCACCCATCCTAGTACTACTCTCGCCCAAGCACGCTTAACTTCGGAGTTCTGATGGGATCCGGTGCTTTAATGCTGGTATGATCGCATCCAACATGTTACCCCGGTCTTCGTCCCTTATCCTTGCCCCTCCCAGCTCCACTACAAAGACGATTGTACATTGCTTTGGCCGCTCCCTCTCAACTACGGAGACAAGTTTAACGCGGTTTCCACCCCTCCCTCTCAACCGCACCAGTGCACGCTTGCCGCGCCACAACGCCGACGCTGGACCCGTGAATCGTGAGCACCCAGCTATGACTTACCGCACTCATGCAAAATAATAAAACACGGTAAATATATTACTTACACGTGCGTTTTGTTTTGCAAGCGGCGCGAAAAAAATTAAAAAGGGAATGCAACACGAGGACTTCCCAGGAGGTCACCCATCCTAGTACTACTCTCGCCCAAGCACGCTTAACTTCGGAGTTCTGATGGGATCCGGTGCTTTAGTGCTGGTATGATCGCATCCGACATGTTACCCCGGTCTTCGTCCCTTATCCTTGCCCCTCCCAGCTCCACTACAAAGATGATTGTACATTGCTTTGGCCGCTCCCTCTCAACTACGGAGACGAGTTTAACGCGGTTTCCACCCCTCCCTCTCAACCGCATCAGTGCACGCTTGCCGCGCCACAACGCCGACACTGGACCCGTGAATCGTGAGCACCCAGCTATGACTTACCGCACTCGTGCAAAATAATAAAACACGGTAAATATATTACTTACACGTGCGTTTTGTTTTGCAAGTGGAGCGAAAAAAATTAAAAAGGGAATGCAACACGAGGACTTCCCAGGAGGTCACCCATCCTAGTACTACTCTCGCCCAAGCACGCTTAACTTCGGAGTTCTGATGGGATCTGGTGCTTTAGTGCTGGTATGATCGCATCTGACATGTTACCCCGGTCTTCGTCCCTTATCCTTGCCCCTCCCAGCTCCACTACAAAGACGATTGTACATTGCTTTGGCCGCTCCCTCTCAACTACGGAGACGAGTTTAACGCGGTTTCCACCCCTCCCTCTCAACCGCACCAGTGCACGCTTGCCGCGCCACAACGCCGACGCTGGACCCGTGAATCGTGAGCACCCAGCTATGACTTACCGCACTCGTGCAAAATAATAAAACACGGTAAATATATTACTTACACGTGCGTTTTGTTTTGCAAGCGGCGCGAAAAAAATTAAAAAGGGAATGCAACACGAGGACTTCCCAGGAGGTCACCCATCCTAGTACTACTCTCGCCCAAGCACGCTAAACTTCGGAGTTCTGATGGGATCCGGTGCTTTAGTGCTGGTATGATCGCATCCGACATGTTACCCCGGTCTTCGTCCCTTATCCTTGCCCCTCCCAGCTCCACTACAAAGACGATTGTACATTGCTTTGGCCGCTCCCTCTCAACTACGGAGACGAGTTTAACGCGGTTTCCACCCCTCCCTCTCAACCGCACCAGTGCACGCTTGCCGCGCCACAACGCCGACGCTGGACTCGTGAATCGTGAGCACCCAGCTATGACTTACCGCACTCGTGCAAAATAATAAAACACGGTAAATATATTACTTACACGTGCATTTTGTTTTGCAAGCGGCGCGAAAAAAATTAAAAAGGGAATGCAACACGAGGACTTCCCAGGAGGTCACCCATCCTAGTACTACTCTCGCCCAAGCACGCTTAACTTCAGAGTTCTGATGGGATCCGGTGCTTTAGTGCTGGTATGATCGCATTCAACATGTTACCCCGGTCTTCGTCCCTTATCCTTGCCCCTCCCAGCTCCACTACAAAGACGATTGTACATTGCTTTGGCCGCTCCCTCTCAACTACGGAGACGAGTTTAACGCGGTTTCCAACCCTCCCTCTCAACCGCACCAGTGCACGCTTGCCGCGCCACAACACCGACGCTGGACCCGTGAATCGTGAGCACCCAGCTATGACTTACCGCACTCGTGCAAAATAATAAAACACGGTAAATATATTACTTACACGTGCGTTTTGTTTTGCAAGCGGCGCGAAAAAAATTAAAAAGGGAATGCAACACGAGGACTTCCCGGGAGGTCACCCATCCTAGTACTACTCTCGCCCAAGCACGCTTAACTTCGGAGTTCTGATGGCATCCGGTGCTTTAGTGCTGGTATGATCGCATCCGACACGTTACCCCGGTCTTCGTCCCTTATCCTTGCCCCTCCCAGCTCCACTACAAAGACGATTGTACATTGCTTTGGCCGCTCCCTCTCAACTACGGAGACGAGTTTAACGCGGTTTCCACCCCTCCCTCTCAACCGCACCAGTGCACACTTGCCGCGCCACAACGCCGACGCTGGACCCGTGAATCGTGAGCACCCAGCTATGACTTACCGCACTCGTGCAAAATAATAAAACACGGTAAATATATTACTTACACCGACGCTGGACCCGTGAATCGTGAGCACCCAGCTATGACTTACCGCACTCGTGCAAAATAATAAAACACGGTAAATATATTACTTACACGTGCGTTTTGTTTTGCAAGCGGCGCGAAAAAAATTAAAAAGGGAATGCAACACGAGGACTTCCCGGGAGGTCACCCATCCTAGTACTACTCTCGCCCAAGCACGCTTAACTTCGGAGTTCTGATGGGATCCGGTGCTTTAGTGCTGGTATGATCGCATCCGACACGTTACCCCGGTCTTCGTCCCTTATCCTTGCCCCTCCCAGCTCCACTACAAAGACGATTGTACATTGCTTTGGCCGCTCCCTCTCAACTACGGAGACGAGTTTAACGCGGTTTCCACCCCTCCCTCTCAACCGCACCAGTGCACACTTGCCGCGCCACAACGCCGACGCTGGACCCGTGAATCGTGAGCACCCAGCTATGACTTACCGCACTCGTGCAAAATAATAAAACACGGTAAATATATTACTTACACGTGCGTTTTGTTTTGCAAGCGGCGCGAAAAAAATTAAAAAGGGAATGCAACACGAGGACTTCCCAGGAGGTCACCCATCCTAGTACTACTCTCGCCGAAGCACGCTTAACTTCGGAGTTCTGATGGGATCCGGTGCTTTAGTGCTGGTATGATCGCATCCGACATGTTACCTCGGTCTTCGTCCCTTATCCTTGCCCCTCCCAGCTCCACTACAAAGACGATTGTACATTGCTTTGGCCGCTCCCTCTCAACTACGGAGACGAGTTTAACGCGGTTTCCACCCCTCCCTCTCAACCGCACCAGTGCACGCTTGCCGCGCCACAACGCCGACGCTGGACCCGTGAATCGTGAGCACCCAACTATGACTTACCGCACTCGTGCAAAATAATGAAACACGGTAAATATATTACTTACACGTGCGTTTTATTTTGCAAGCGGCGCGAAAAAAATTAAAAAGGGAATGCAACACGAGGACTTCCCAGGAGGTCACCCATCCTAGTACTACTCTCGCCCAAGCACGCTTAACTTCGAAGTTCTGATGGGATCCGGTGCTTTAGTGCTGGTATGATCGCATCCGACATGTTACCCCGGTCTTCGTCCCTTATCCTTTTCCCTCCCAGCTCCACTACAAAGACGATTGTACATTGCTTTGGCCGCTCCCTCTCAACTACGGAGACGAGTTTAACGCGGTTTCCACCCCTCCCTCTCAACCGCACGAGTGCACGCTTGCCGCGCCACAACGCCGACGCTGGACCCGTGAATCGTGAGCACCCAGCTATGACTTACCGCACTCGTGCAAAATAATAAAACACGGTAAATATATTACTTACACGTGCGTTTTGTTTTGCAAGCGGCGCGAAAAAAATTAA
>NW_025228656.1:18261-19373 GCF_018294505.1 Triticum aestivum
GTGCTTTAGTGCTGGTATGATCGCATCCGACATGTTATCCCGGTCTTCGTCCCTTATCCTTGCCCCTCCCAGCTCCACTACAAAGACGATTGTACATTGCTTTGGCCGCTCCCTCTCAACTACGGAGACGAGTTTAACGCGGTTTCCACCCCTCCCTCTCAACCGCACCAGTGCACGCTTGCCGCGCCACAACGCCGACGCTGGACCCGTGAATCGTGAGCACCCAGCTATGACTTACCGCACTCGTGCAAAATAATAAAACACGGTAAATATATTACTTACACGTGCGTTTTGTTTTGCAAGCGGCGCGAAAAAAATTAAAAAGGGAATGCAACACGAGGACTCCCAGGAGGTCACCCATCCTAGTACTACTCTCGCCCAAGCACGCTCGCCCAAGCACGCTTAACTTCAGAGTTCTGATGGGATCCGGTGCTTTAGTGCTTGTATGATCGCATCCGACATGTTACCCCGGTCTTCGTCCCTTATCCTTGCCCCTCCCAGCTCCACTACAAAGACGATTGTACATTGCTTTGGCCGCTCCCTCTCAACTACGGAGACGAGTTTAACGCGGTTTCCACCCCTCCCTCTCAACCGCACCAGTGCACGCTTGCCGCGCCACAACGCCGACGCTGGACCCGTGAATCGTGAGCACCCAGCTATGACTTACCGCACTCGTGCAAAATAATAAAACACGGTAAATATATTACGTACACATGCGTTTTGTTTTGCAAGCGGCGCGAAAAAAATTAAAAAGGGAATGCAACACGAGGACTTCCCAGGAGGTCACCCATCCTAGTATTACTCTCGCCCAAGCTTAACTTCGGAGTTCTGATGGGATCCGGTGCTTTAGTGCTGGTATGATCGCATCCGACATGTTACCCCGGTCTTCGTCCCTTATCCTTGCCCCTCCCAGCTCCACTACAAAAACGATTGTACATTGCTTTGGCCGCTCCCTCTCAACTACGGAGACGAGTTTAACGCGGTTTCCACCCCTCCCTCTCAACCGCAGCAGTGCACGCTTCCCGCGCCACAACGCCGACGCTGGACCCGTGAATCGTGAGCACCCAGCTATGACTTACCGCACTCGTGCAAAATAATAAAACACGGTAAAT
>NW_025228656.1:19940-28187 GCF_018294505.1 Triticum aestivum
TCCACTACAAAGACGATTGTACATTGCTTTGGCCGCTCCCTCTCAACTACGGAGACGAGTTTAACGCGGTTTCCACCCCTCCCTCTCAACCGCACCAGTGCACGCTTGCCGCGCCACAACGCCGACGCTGGACCCGTGAATCGTGAGCACCCAGCTATGACTTACCGCACTCGTGCAAAATAATAAAACACGGTAAATATATTACTTACACGTGCGTTTTGTTTTGCAAGCGGTGCGAAAAAAATTAAAAAGGGAATGCAAGACGAGGACTTCCCAGGAGGTCACCCATCCTAGTACTACTCTCGCCCAAGCACGCTTAACTTCGGAGTTCTGATGGGATCCGGTGCTTTAGTGCTGGTATGATCGCATCGGACATATTACCCCGGTCTTCGTCCCTTATCCTTGCCCCTCCCAGCTCCACTACAAAAACGATTGTACATTGCTTTGGCCGCTCCCTCTCAACTACGGAGACGAGTTTAACGCGGTTTCCACCCCTCCCTCTCAACCGCACCAGTGCACGCTTGCCGCGCCACAACGCCGACGCTGGACCCGTGAATCGTGAGCACCCAGCTATGACTTACCGCACTCGTGCAAAATAATAAAACATGGTAAATATATTACTTACACGTGCGTTTTGTTTTGCAAGCGGCGCGAAAAAAATTAAAAAGGGAATGCAACACGAGGACTTCCCAGGAGGTCACCCATCCTAGTACTACTCTCGCCCAAGCACGCTTAACTTCGGAGTTCTGATGGGATCCGGTGCTTTAGTGCTGGTATGATCGCATCCAAGATGTTACCCCGGTCTTCGTCCCTTATCCTTGCCCCTCCCAGCTCCACTACAAAGACGATTGTACATTGCTTTGGCCGCTCCCTCTCAACTACGGAGACGAGTTTAACGCGGTTTCCACCCCTCCCTCTCAACCGCATCAGTGCACGCTTGCCGCGCCACAACGCCGACGCTGGACCCGTGAATCGTGAGCACCCAGCTATGACTTACCGCACTTGTGCAAAATAATAAAACACGGTAAATATATTACTTACACGTGCGTTTTGTTTTGCAAGCGGCGCGAAAAAAATTAAAAAGGGAATGCAACACGAGGACTTCCCAGGAGGTCACCCATCCTAGTACTACTCTCGCCCAAGCACGCTTAACTTCGGAGTTCTGATGGGATCCGGTGCTTTAGTGCTGGTATGATAGCATCCGACATGTTACCCCGGTCTTCGTCCCTTATCCTTGCCCCTCCCAGCTCCACTACAAAGACGATTGTACATTGCTTTGGCCGCTCCCTCTCAACTACGGAGACGAGTTTAACGCGGTTTCCACCCCTCCCTCTCAACCGCACCAGTGCACGCTTGCCGCGCCACAACGCCGACGCTGGACCCGTGAATCGTGAGCACCCAGCTATGACTTACCGCACTCGTGCAAAATAATAAAACACGATAAATATATTACTTACACGTGCGTTTTGTTTTGCAAGCGGCACGAAAAAAATTAAAAAGGGAATGCAACACGAGGACTTCCCATGAGGTCACCCATCCTAGTACCACTCTCGCCCAAGCACGCTTAACTTCGGAGTTCTGATGGGATCCGGTGCTTTAGTGCTGGTATGATCGCATCCGACATGTTACCCCGGTCTTCGTCCCTTATCCTTGCCCCTCCCAGCTCCACTACAAAGACGATTGTACATTGCTTTGGCCGCTCCCTCTCAACTACGGAGACGAGTTTAACGCGGTTTCCACCCCTCCCTCTCAACCGCACCAGTGCATGCTTGCCGCGCCACAACGCCGACGCTGGACCCGTGAATCGTGAGCACCCAGTTATGACTTACCGCACTCGTGCAAAATAATAAAACACGGTAAATATATTACTTACACGTGCGTTTTGTTTTGCAAGCGGCGCGAAAAAAATTAAAAAGGGAATGCAACACGAGGACTTCCCAGGAGGTCACCCATCCTAGTACTACTCTCGCCCAAGCACGCTTAACTTCGGAGTTCTGATGGGATCCGGTGCTTTAGTGCTGGTATGATAGCATCCGACATGTTACCCCGGTCTTCGTCCCTTATCCTTGCCCCTCCCAGCTCCACTACAAAGACGATTGTACATTGCTTTGGCCGCTCCCTCTCAACTACGGAGACGAGTTTAACGCGGTTTCCACCCCTCCCTCTCAACCGCACCAGTGCACGCTTGCCGCGCCACAACGCCGACGCTGGACCCGTGAATCGTGAGCACCCAGCTATGACTTACCGCACTCGTGCAAAATAATAAAACACGATAAATATATTACTTACACGTGCGTTTTGTTTTGCAAGCGGCACGAAAAAAATTAAAAAGGGAATGCAACACGAGGACTTCCCATGAGGTCACCCATCCTAGTACCACTCTCGCCCAAGCACGCTTAACTTCGGAGTTCTGATGGGATCCGGTGCTTTAGTGCTGGTATGATCGCATCCGACATGTTACCCCGGTCTTCGTCCCTTATCCTTGCCCCTCCCAGCTCCACTACAAAGACGATTGTACATTGCTTTGGCCGCTCCCTCTCAACTACGGAGACGAGTTTAACGCGGTTTCCACCCCTCCCTCTCAACCGCACTAGTGCACGCTTGCCGCGCCACAACGCCGACGCTGGACCCGTGAATCGTGAGCACCCAGCTATGACTTACCGCACTCGTGCAAAATAATAAAACACGGTAAATATATTACTTACACGTGCGTTTTGTTTTGCAAGCGGCGCGAAAAAAATTAAAAAGGGAATGCAACACGAGGACTTCCCAGGAGGTCACCCATCCTAGTACTACTCTCACCCAAGCACGCTTAACTTCGGAGTTCTGATGGGATCCGGTGCTTTAGTGCTGGTATGATCGCATCCGACATGTTACCCCGGTCTTCGTCCCTTATCCTTGCCCCTCCCAGCTCCACTACAAAGACGATTGTACATTGCTTTGGCCGCTCCCTCTCAGCTACGGAGACGAGTTTAACGTGGTTTTCACCCCTCCCTCTCAACCGCACCAGTGCACGCTTGCCGCGCCACAACACCGACGCTGGACCCGTGAATCGTGAGCACCCAGCTATGACTTACCGCACTCGTGCAAAATAATAAAACACGGTAAATATATTACTTACACGTGCGTTTTGTTTTGCAAGCGGCGCGAAAAAAATTAAAAAGGGAATGCAACACGAGGACTTCCCAGGAGGTCACCCATCCTAGTACTACTCTCGCCCAACCACGCTTAACTTCGGAGTTCTGATGGGATCCGGTGCTTTAGTGCTGGTATGATCGCATCCGACATGTTACCCCGGTCTTCGTCCCTTATCCTTGCCCCTCCCAGCTTCACTACAAAGACGATTGTACATTGCTTTGGCCGCTCCCTCTCAACTACGGAGACGAGTTTAACGCGGTTTCCACCCCTCCCTCTCAACCGCACCAGTGCACGCTTGCCGCGCCACAACGCCGACGCTGGACCCGTGAATCGTGAGCGTCGGTGGACCCGTGAATCGTGAGCACCCAGCTATGACTTACCGCACTCGTGCAAAATAATAAAACACGGTAAATATATTACTTACACGTGCGTTTTGTTTTGCAAGCGGCGCGAAAAAAATTAAAAAGGGAATGCAACACGAGGACTTCCCAGGAGGTCACCCATCCTAGTACTACTCTCGCCCAAGCACGCTTAACTTCGGAGTTCTGATGGGATCCGATGCTTTAGTGCTGGTATGATCGCATCCGACATGTTACCCCGGTCTTCGTCCCTTATCCTTGCCCCTCCCAGCTTCACTACAAAGACGATTGTACATTGCTTTGGCCGCTCCCTCTCAACTACGGAGACGAGTTTAACGCGGTTTCCACCACTCCCTCTCAACCGCACCAGTGCACGCTTGCCGCGCCACAACGCCGACGCTGGACCCGTGAATCGTGAGCACCCAGCTATGACTTACCGCACTCGTGCAAAATAATAAAACACGGTAAATATATTACTTACACGTGCGTTCTGTTTTGCAAGCGGCGCGAAAAAAATTAAAAAGGGAATGCAACACGAGGACTTCCCAGGAGGTCACCCATCCTAGTACTACTCTCGCCCAAGCACGCTTAACTTCGGAGTTCTGATGGGATCCGGGGCTTTAGTGCCGGTATGATCGCATCCGACATGTTACCCCGGTCTTCGTCCCTTATCCTTGCCCCTCCCAGCTCCACTACAAAGACGATTGTACATTGCTTTGGCCGCTCCCTCTCAACTACGGAGACGAGTTTAACGCGGTTTCCACCCCACCCTCTCAACCGCACCAGTGCACGCTTGCCGCGCCACAACGCCGACGCTGGACCCGTGAATCGTGAGCACCCAGCTATGACTTACCGCACTCGTGCAAAATAATAAAACACGGTAAATATATTACTTACACGTGCGTTTTGTTTTGCAAGCGGTGCGAAAAAAATTAAAAAGGGAATGCAACACGAGGACTTCCCAGGAGGTCACCCATCCTAGTACTACTCTCGCCCAAGCACGCTTAACTTCGGAGTTCTGATGGGATCCGGTGCTTTAGTGCTGGTATGATCGCATCCGACATGTTACCCCGGTCTTCGTCCCTTATCCTTGCCCCTCCCAGCTCCACTACAAAGACGATTGTACATTGCTTTGGCCGCTCCCTCTCAACTACGGAGACGAGTTTAACGCGGTTTCCACCCCTCCCTCTCAACCGCACCAGTGCACGCTTGCCGCGCCACAACGCCGACGCTGGACCCGTGAATCGTGAGCACCCAGCTATGACTTACCGCACTCGTGCAAAATAATAAAACACGGTAAATATATTACTTACACGTGCGTTTTATTTTGCAAGCGGCGCGAAAAAAATTAAAAAGGGAATGCAACACGAGGACTTCCCAGGAGGTCACCCATCCTAGTACTACTCTCGCCCAAGCACGCTTAACTTCGGAGTTCTGATGGGATCCGGTGCTTTAGTGCTGGTATGATCGCATCCGACATGTTATCCCGGTCTTCGTCCCTTATCCTTGCCCCTCCCAGCTCCACTACAAAGACAATTGTACATTGCTTTGGCCGCTCCCTCTCAACTACGGAGACGAGTTTAACGCGGTTTCCACCCCTCCCTCTCAACCGCACCAGTGCACGCTTGCCGCGCCACAACGCCGACGCTGGACCCGTGAATCGTGAGCACCCAGCTATGACTTACCGCACTCGTGCAAAATAATAAAACACGGTAAATATATTACTTACACGTGCGTTTTGTTTTGCAAGCGGCGCGAAAAAAATTAAAAAGGGAATGCAACACGAGGACTTCCCAGGAGGTCACCCATCCTAGTACTACTGACCTCCTAGTACTACTCTCGCCCAAGCACGCTTACCTTCGGAGTTCTGATGGGATCCGGTGCTTTAGTGCTGGTATGATCGCATCCGACATGTTACCCCGGTCTTCGTCCCTTATCCTTGCCCCTCCCAGCTCCACTACAAAGACGATTGTACATTGCTTTGGCCGCTCCCTCTCAACTACGGAGACGAGTTTAACGCGGTTTCCACCCCTCCCTCTCAACCGCACCAGTGCACGCTTGCCGCGCCACAACGCCGACGCTGGACCCGTGAATCGTGAGCACCCAGCTATGACTTACCGCACTCGTGCAAAATAATAAAACACGGTAAATATATTACTGACACGTGCGTTTTGTTTTGCAAGCGGCGCGAAAAAAATTAAAAAGGGAATGCAACACGAGGACTTCCCAGGAGGTCACCCATCCTAGTACTACTCTCGCCCAAGCACGCTTAACTTTGGAGTTCTGATGGGATCCGGTGCTTTAGTGCTGGTATGATCGCATCCGACATGTTACCCCGGTCTTCGTCCCTTATCCTTGCCCCTCCCAGCTCCACTACAAAGACGATTGTACATTGCTTTGGCCGCTCCCTCTCAACTACGGAGACGAGTTTAACGCGGTTTCCACCCCTCCCTCTCAACCGCACCAGTGCATGCTTGCCGCGCCACAACGCCGACGCTGGACCCGTGAATCGTGAGCACCCAGTTATGACTTACCGCACTCGTGCAAAATAATAAAACACGGTAAATATATTACTTACACGTGCGTTTTGTTTTGCAAGCGGCGCGAAAAAAATTAAAAAGGGAATGCAACACGAGGACTTCCCAGGAGGTCACCCATCCTAGTACTACTCTCGCCCAAGCACGCTTAACTTCGGAGTTCTGATGGGATCCGGTGCTTTAGTGCTGGTATGATCGCATCCGACATGTTACCCCGGTCTTCGTCCCTTATCCTTGCCCCTCCCAGCTCCACTACAAAGACGATTGCACATTGCTTTGGCCGCTCCCTCTCAACTACGGAGACGAGTTTAACGCGGTTTCCACCCCTCCCTCTCAACCGCACCAGTGCACGCTTGCCGCGCCACAACGCCGACGCTGGACCCGCGAATCGTGAGCACCCAGCTATGACTTACCGCACTCGTGCAAAATAATAAAACACGGTAAATATATTACTTACACGTGCGTTTTGTTTTGCAAGCGGCGCGAAAAAAATTAAAAAGGGAATGCAACACGAGGACTTCCCAGGAGGTCACCCATCCTAGTACTACTCTCGCCCAAGCACGCTTAACTTCGGAGTTCTGATGGGATCCGGTGCTTTAGTGCTGGTATGATCGCATCCGACATGTTACCCCGGTCTTCGTTCCTTATCCTTGCCCCTCCCAGCTCCACTACAAAGACGATTGCACATTGCTTTGGCCGCTCCCTCTCAACTACGGAGACGAGTTTAACGCGGTTTCCACCCCTCCCTCTCAACCGCACCAGTGCACGCTTGCCGCGCCACAACGCCGACGCTGGCCCCGTGAATCGTGAGCACCCAGCTATGACTTACCGCACTCGTGCAAAATAATAAAACACGGTAAATATATTACTTACACGTGCGTTTTGTTTTGCAAGCGGCGCGAAAAAAATTAAAAAGGGAATGCAACACGAGGACTTCCCAGGAGGTCACCCATCCTAGTACTACTCTCGCCCAAGCACGCTTAACTTCGGAGTTCTGATGGGATCCGGTGCTCTAGTGCTGGTATGATCGCATCCGACATGTTACCCCGGTCTTCGTCCCTTATCCTTGCACCTCCCAGCTCCACTACAAAGACGATTGTACATTGCTTTGGCCGCTCCCTCTCAACTACGGAGACGAGTTTAACGCGGTTTCCACCCCTCCCTCTCAACCGCACCAGTGCACGCTTGCCGCGCCACAACGCCGACGCTGGACCCGTGAATCGTGAGCACCCAGCTATGACTTACCGCACTCGTGCAAAATAATAAAACACGATAAATATATTACTTACACGTGCGTTTTGTTTTGCAAGCGGCACGAAAAAAATTAAAAAGGGAATGCAACACGAGGACTTCCCATGAGGTCACCCATCCTAGTACCACTCTCGCCCAAGCACGCTTAACTTCGGAGTTCTGATGGGATCCGGTGCTTTAGTGCTGGTATGATCGCATCCGACATGTTACCCCGGTCTTCGTCCCTTATCCTTGCCCCTCCCAGCTCCACTACAAAGACAATTGTACATTGCTTTGGCCGCTCCCTCTCAACTACGGAGACGAGTTTAACGCGGTTTCCACCCCTCCCTCTCAACCGCACCAGTGCACGCTTGCCGCGCCACAACGCCGACGCTGGAGCCGTGAATCGTGAGCACCCAGCTATGACTTACCGCACTCGTGCAAAATAATAAAACACGGTAAATATATTACTTACACGTGCGTTTTGTTTTGCAAGCGGCGCGGAAAAAATTAAAAAGGGAATGCAACACGAGGACTTCCCATGAGGTCACCCATCCTAGTACCACTCTCGCCCAAGCACGCTTAACTTCGGAGTTCTGATGGGATCCGGTGCTTTAGTGCTGGTATGATCGCATCCGACATGTTACCCCGGTCTTCGTCCCTTATCCTTGCCCCTCCCAGCTCCACTACAAAGACGATTGTACATTGCTTTGGCCGCTCCCTCTCAACTACGGAGACGAGTTTAACGCGGTTTCTACCCCTCCCTCTCAACCGCACCAGTGCACGCTTGCCGCGCCACAACGCCGACGCTGGACCCGTGAATCGTGAGCACCCAGCTATGACTTACCGCACTCGTGCAAAATAATAAAACACGGTAAATATATTACTTACACGTGCGTTTTGTTTTGCAAGCGGCGCGAAAAAAATTAAAAAGGGAATGCAACACGAGGACTTCCCAGGAGGTCACCCATCCTAGTACTACT
>NW_025228656.1:32377-37409 GCF_018294505.1 Triticum aestivum
AGTGCACGCTTGCCGCGCCACAACGCCGACGCTGGACCCGTGAATCGTGAGCACCCAGCTATGACTTACCGCACTCGTGCAAAATAATAAAACACGATAAATATATTAATTACACGTGCGTTTTGTTTTGCAAGCGGCGCGAAAAAAATTAAAAAGGGAATGCAACACGAGGACTTCCCATGAGGTCACCCATCCTAGTACCACTCTCGCCCAAGCACGCTTAACTTCGGAGTTCTAATGGGATCCGGTGCTTTAGTGCTGGTATGATCGCATCCGACATGTTACCCCGGTCTTCGTCCCTTATCCTTGCCCCTCCCAGCTCCACTACAAAGACGATTGTACATTGCTTTGGCCGCTCCCTCTCAACTACGGAGACGAGTTTAACGCGGTTTCCACCCCTCCCTCTCAACCGCACCAGTGCACGCTTGCCGCGCCACAACCCCGACGCTGGAGCCGTGAATCGTGAGCACCCAGCTATGACTTACCGCACTCGTGCAAAATAATAAAACACGGTAAATATATTACTTACACGTGCATTTTGTTTTGCAAGCGGCGCGGAAAAAATTAAAAAGGGAATGCAACACGAGGACTTCCAAGGAGGTCACCCATCCTAGTACTACTCTCGCCCAAGCACGCTTAACTTCGGAGTTCTGATGGGATCCGGTGCTTTAGTGCTGGTATGATCGCATCCGACATGTTACCCCGGTCTTCGTCCCTTATCCTTGCCCCTCCCAGCTCCACTACAAAGACGATTGTACATTGCTTTGGCCGCTCCCTCTCAACTACGGAGACGAGTTTAACGCGGTTTCTACCCCTCCCTCTCAACCGCACCAGTGCACGCTTGCCGCGCCACAACGCCGACGCTGGACCCGTGAATCGTGAGCACCCAGCTATGACTTACCGCACTCGTGCAAAATAATAAAACACGGTAAATATATTACTTACACGTGCGTTTTGTTTTGCAAGCGGCGCGAAAAAAATTAAAAAGGGAATGCAACACGAGGACTTCCCAGGAGGTCACCCATCCTAGTACTACTGACCTCCTAGTACTACTCTCGCCCAAGCACGCTTATCTTCGGAGTTCTGATGGGATCCGGTGCTTTAGTGCTGGTATGATCGCATCCGACATGTTACCCCGGTCTTCGTCCCTTATCCTTGCCCCTCCCAGTTCCACTACAAAGACGATTGTACATTGCTTTGGCCGCTCCCTCTCAACTACGGAGACGAGTTTAACGCGGTTTCCACCCCTCCCTCTCAACCGCACCAGTGCACGCTTGCCGCGCCACAACGCCGACGCTGGACCCGTGAATCGTGAGCACCCAGCTATGACTTACCGCACTCGTGCAAAATAATAAAACACGGTAAATATATTACTTACACGTGCGTTTTGTTTTGCAAGCGGCGCGAAAAAAATTAAAAAGGGAATGCAACACGAGGACTTCCCAGGAGGTCACCCATCCTAGTACTACTCTCGCCCAAGCACGCTTAACATTGGAGTTCTGATGGGATCCGGTGCTTTAGTGCTGGTATGATCGCTCCGACATGTTACCCCGGTCTTCGTCCCTTATCCTTGCCCCTCCCAGCTCCACTACAAAGACGATTGTACATTGCTTTGGCCGCTCCCTCTCAACTACGGAGACGAGTTTAACGCGGTTTCCACCCCTCCCTCTCAACCGCACCAGTGCATGCTTGCCGCGCCACAACGCCGACGCTGGACCCGTGAATCATGAGCACCCAGCTATGACTTACCGCACTCGTGCAAAATAATAAAACACGGTAAATATATTACTTACACGTGCGTTTTGTTTTGCAAGCGGCGCGAAAAAAATTAAAAAGGGAATGCAACACGAGGACTTCCCAGGAGGTCACCCATCCTAGTACTACTCTCGCCCAAGCACGCTTAACTTCGGAGTTCTGATGGGATCTGGTGCTTTAGTGCTGGTATGATCGCATCCGACATGTTATCCCGGTCTTCGTCCCTTATCCTTGCCCCTCCCAGCTCCACTACAAAGACGATTGTACATTGCTTTGGCCGCTCCCTCTCAACTACGGAGACGAGTTTAACGCGGTTTCCACCCCTCCCTCTCAACCGCACCAGTGCACGCTTGCCGCGCCACAACGCCGACGCTGGACCCGTGAATCGTGAGCACCCAGCTATGACTTACCGCACTCGTCCAAAATAATAAAACACGATAAATATATTACTTACACGTGCGTTTTGTTTTGCAAGCGGCGCGAAAAAAATTAAAAAGGGAATGCAACACGAGGACTTCCCATGAGGTCACCCATCCTAGTACCACTCTCGCCCAAGCACGCTTAACTTCGGAGTTCTGATGGGATCCGGTGCTTTAGTGCTGGTATGATCGCATCCGACATGTTACCCCGGTCTTCGTCCCTTATCCTCGCCCCTCCCAGCTCCACTACAAAGACGATTGTACATTGCTTTGGCCGCTCCCTCTCAACTACGGAGACGAGTTTAACGCGGTTTCCACCCCTCCCTCTCAACCGCACCAGTGCACGCTTGCCGCGCCACAACGCCGACGCTGGACCCGTGAATCGTGAGCACCCAGCTATGACTTACCGCACTCGTGCAAAATAATAAAACACGGTAAATATATTACTTACACATGCGTTTTGTTTTGCAAGCGGCGCGGAAAAAATTAAAAAGGGAATGCAACACGAGGACTTCCCAGGAGGTCACCCATCCTAGTACTACTCTCGCCCAAGCACGCTTAACTTCGGAGTTCTGATGGGATCTGGTGCTTTAGTGCTGGTATGATCGTATCCGATATGTTACCCCGGTCTTCGTCCCTTATCCTTGCCCCTCCCAGCTCCACTACAAAGACGATTGTACATTGCTTTGGCCGCTCCCTCTCAACTACGGAGACGAGTTTAACGTGGTTTCTACCCCTCCCTCTCAACCGCACCAGTGCACGCTTGCCGCGCCACAACGCCGACGCTGGACCCGTGAATCGTGAGCACCCAGCTATGACTTACCGCACTCGTGCAAAATAATAAAACACGGTAAATATATTACTTACACGTGCGTTTTGTTTTGCAAGCGGCGCGAAAAAAATTAAAAAGGGAATGCAACACGAGGACTTCCCAGGAGGTCACCCATCCTAGTACTACTCTCGCCCAAGCACGCTTAACTTCGGAGTTCTGATAGGATCCGGTGCTTTAGTGCTGGTATGATCGCATCCGACATGTTACCCCGGTCTTCGTCCCTTATCCTTGCCCCTCCCAGCTCCACTACAAAGACGATTGCACATTGCTTTGGCCGCTCCCTCTCAACTACGGAGACGAGTTTAACGCGGTTTCCACCCCTCCCTCTCAACCGCACCAGTGCACGCTTGCCGCGCCACAACGCCGACGCTGGACCCGTGAATCGTGAGCACCCAGCTATGACTTACCGCACTCGTGCAAAATAATAAAACACCGTAAATATATTACTTACACGTGCGTTTTGTTTTGCAAGCGGCGCGAAAAAAATTAAAAAGGGAATGCAACACGAGGACTTCCCAGGAGGTCACCCATCCTAGTACTACTCTCGCCCAAGCACGCTTAACTTCGGCGTTCTTATGGGATCCGGTGCTTTAGTGCTGGTATGATCGCATCCGACATGTTACCCCGGTCTTCGTCCCTTATCCTTGCCCCTCCCAGCTCCACTACAAAGACGATTGCACATTGCTTTGGCCGCTCCCTCTCAACTACGGAGACGAGTTTAACGCGGTTTCCACCCCTCCCTCTCAACCGCACCAGTGCACGCTTGCCGCGCCACAACGCCGACGCTGGACCCGTGAATCGTGAGCACCCAGCTATGACTTACCGCACTCGTGCAAAATAATAAAACACGGTAAATATATTACTTACACGTGCGTTTTGTTTTGCAAGCGGCGCGAAAAAAATTAAAAAGGGAATGCAACACGAGGACTTCCCAGGAGGTCACCCATCCTAGTACTACTCTCGCCCAAGCACGCTTAACTTCGGAGTTCTGATGGCATCCGGTGCTTTATTGCTGGTATGATCGCATCCGACATGTTACCCCGGTCTTCGTCCCTTATCCTTGCCCCTCCCAGCTCCACTACAAAGACGATTGTACATTGCTTTGGCCGCTCCCTCTCAACTACGGAGACGAGTTTAACGCGGTTTCCACCCCTCCCTCTCAACCGCACCAGTGCACGCTTGCCGCGCCACAACGCCGACGCTGGACCCGTGAATCGTGAGCACCCAGCTATGACTTACCGCACTCGTGCAAAATAATAAAACACGGTAAATATATTACTTACACGTGCGTTTTGTTTTGCAAGCGGCGCGAAAAAAATTAAAAAGGGAATGCAACACGAGGACTTCCCAGGAGGTCACCCATCATAGTACTACTCTCGCCCAAGCACGCTTAACTTCGGAGTTCTGATGGGATCCGGTGCTTTAGTGCTGGTATGATCGCATCCGACATGTTACCCCGGTCTTCGTCCCTTATCCTTGCCCCTCCCAGCTCCACTACAAAGACGATTGTACATTGCTTTGGCCGCTCCCTCTCAACTACGGAGACGAGTTTAACGCGGTTTCCACCCCTCCCTCTCAACCGCACCAGTGCACGCTTGCCGCGCCACAACGCCGACGCTGGACCCGTGAATCATGAGCACCCAGCTATGACTTACCGCACTCGTGCAAAATAATAAAACACGGTAAATATATTACTTACACGTGCGTTTTGTTTTGCAAGCGGCGCGAAAAAAATTAAAAAGGGAATGCAACACGAGGACTTCCCAGGAGGTCACCCATCCTAGTACTACTCTCGCCCAAGCACGCTTAACTTCGGAGTTCTGATGGGATCTGGTGCTTTAGTGCTGGTATGATCGCAACCGACATGTTACCCCGGTCTTTGTCCCTTATCCTTGCCCCTCCCAGCTCCACTACAAAGACGATTGTACATTGCTTTGGCCGCTCCCTCTCAACTACGGAGACGAGTTTAACGCGGTTTCCACCCCTCCCTCTCAACCGCACCAGTGCACGCTTGCCGCGCCACAAC
>NW_025228656.1:37423-42528 GCF_018294505.1 Triticum aestivum
GGTCTTCGTCCCTTATCCTTGCCCCTCCCAGCTCCACTACAAAGACGATTGTACATTGCTTTGGCCGCTCCCTCTCAACTACGGAGACGAGTTTAACGCGGTTTCCACCCCTCCCTCTCAACCGCACCAGTGCACGCTTGCCGCGCCACAACACCGACGCTGGACCCGTGAATCGTGAGCACCCAGCTATGACTTACCGCACTCGTGCAAAATAATAAAACACGATAAATATATTACTTACACGTGCGTTTTGTTTTGCAAGCGGCGCGAAAAAAATTAAAAAGGGAATGCAACACGAGGACTTCCCTGGAGGTCACCCATCCTAGTACTACTCTCGCCCAAGCACGCTTAACTTCGGAGTTCTGATGGGATCCGGTGCTTTAGTGCTGGTATGATCGCATCCGACATATTACCCCGGTCTTCGTCCCTTATCCTTGCCCCTCCCAGCTCCACTACAAAGACGATTGTACATTGCTTTGGCCGCTCCCTCTCAACTACGGAGACGAGTTTAACGCGGTTTCCACCCCTCCCTCTCAACCGCACCAGTGCACGCTTGCCGCGCCACAACGCCGACGCTGGACCCGTGAATCGTGAGCACCCAGCTATGACTTACCGCACTCGTGCAAAATAATAAAACACGGTAAATATATTACTTACACGTGCGTTTTGTTTTGCAAGCGGCGCGGAAAAAATTAAAAAGGGAATGCAACACGAGGACTTCCCAGGAGGTCACCCATCCTAGTACTACTCTCGCCCAAACACGCTTAACTTCGGAGTTCTGATGGGATCCGGTGCTTTAGTGCTGGTATGATCGCATCCGATATGTTACCCCGTTCTTCGTCCCTTATCCTTGCCCCTCCCAGCTCCACTACAAAGACGATTGTACATTGCTTTGGCCGCTCCCTCTCAACTACGGAGACGAGTTTAACGCGGTTTCTACCCCTCCCTCTCAATCGCACCAGTGCACGCTTGCCGCGCCACAACGCCGACGCTGGACCCGTGAATCGTGAGCACCCAGCTATGACTTACCGCACTCGTGCAGAATAATAAAACACGGTAAATATATTACTTACACGTGCGTTTTGTTTTGCAAGCGGCGCGAAAAAAATTAAAAAGGGAATGCAACACGAGGACTTCCCAGGAGGTCACCCATCCTAGTACTACTCTCGCCCAAGCACGCTTAACTTCGGAGTTCTGATGGGATCCGGTGTTTTAGTGCTGGTATGATCGCATCCAACATGTTACCCCGGTCTTCGTCCCTTATCCTTGCCCCTCCCAGCTCCACTACAAAGACGATTGTACATTGCTTTGGCCGCTCCCTCTCAACTACGGAGACGAGTTTAACGCGGTTTCCACCCCTCCCTCTCAACCGCACCAGTGCACGCTTGCCGCGCCACAACGCCGACGCTGGACCCGTGAATCGTGAGCACCCAGCTATGACTTACCGCACTCGTGCAAAATAATAAAACACGGTAAATATATTACTTACACGTGCGTTTTGTTTTGCAAGCGGCGCGAAAAAAATTAAAAAGGGAATGCAACACGAGGACTTCCCAGGAGGTCACCCATCCTAGTACTACTCTCGCCCAAGCACGATTAACTTTGGAGTTCTGATGGGATCCGGTGCTTTAGTGCTGGTATGATCGCATCCAACATGTTACCCCGGTCTTCGTCCCTTATCCTTGCCCCTCCCAGCTCCACTACAAAGATGATTGTACATTGCTTTGGCCGCTCCCTCTCAACTACGGAGACGAGTGTAACGTGGTTTCCACCCCTCCCTCTCAACCGCACCAGTGCACGCTTGCCGCGCCACAACGCCGACGCTGGACCCGTGAATCGTGAGCACCCAGCTATGACTTACCGCACTCGTGCAAAATAATAAAACATGGTAAATATATTACTTACACGTGCGTTTTGTTTTGCAAGCGGCGCGGAAAAAATTAAAAAGGGAATGCAACACGAGGACTTCCCAGGAGGTCACCCATCCTAGTACTACTCTCGCCCAAGCACGCTTAACTTCGGAGTTCTGATGGGATCCGGTGCTTTAGTGCTGGTATGATCGCATCCAACATGTTACCCCGGTCTTCGTCCCTTATCCTTGCCCCTCCCAGCTCCACTACAAAGACGATTGTACATTGCTTTGACCGCTCCCTCTCAACTACGGAGACGAGTTTAACGCGGTTTCCACCCCTCCCTCTCAACCGCACCAGTGCACGCTTGCCGCGCCACAACACCGACGCTGGACCCGTGAATCGTGAGCACCCAGCTATGACTTACCGCACTCGTGCAAAATAATAAAACATGGTAAATATATTACTTACACGTGCGTTTTGTTTTGCAAGCGGCGCGGAAAAAATTAAAAAGGGAATGCAACACAAGGACTTCCCAGGAGGTCACCCATCCTAGTATTACTCTCGCCCAAGCACGCTTAACTTCGGAGTTCTGATGGGATCCGGTGCTTTAGTGCTGGTATGATCGCATCCAACATGTTACCCCGGTCTTCGTCCCTTATCCTTGCCCCTTCCAGCTCCACTACAAAGACGATTGTACATTGCTTTGGCCGCTCCCTCTCAACTACGGAGACGAGTTTAACGCGGTTTCCACCCCTCCCTCTCAACCGCACCAGTGCACGCTTGCCGCGCCACAACGCCGACGCTGGACCCGTGAATCGTGAGCACCCAGCTATGACTTACCGCACTCGTGCAAAATAATAAAACACGATAAATATATTACTTACACGTGCGTTTTGTTTTGCAAGCGGCGCGGAAAAAATTAAAAAGGGAATGCAACACGAGGACTTCCCAGGAGGTCACCCATCCTAGTACTACTCTCGCCCAAGCACGCTTAACTTCGTAGTTCTGATGGGATCCGGTGCTTTAGTGCTTGTATGATCGCATCCAACATGTTACCCCGGTCTTCGTCCCTTATCCTTGCCCCTCCCAGCTCCACTACAAAGACGATTGTACATTGCTTTGGCCGCTCCCTCTCAACTACGGAGACGAGTTTAACGCGGTTTCCACCCCTCCCTCTCAACCGCACCAGTGCACGCTTGCCGCGCCACAACGCCGACGCTGGACCCGTGAATCGTGAGCACCCAGCTATGACTTACCGCACTCGTGCAAAATAATAAAACACGGTAAATATATTACTTACACGTGCGTTTTATTTTGCAAGCGGCGCGAAAAAAATTAAAAAGGGAATGCAACACGAGGACTTCCCAGGAGGTCACCCATCCTAGTACTACTCTCGCCCAAGCACGCTTAACTTCGGAGTTCTGATGGGATCCGGTGCTTTAGTGCTGGTATGATCGCATCCGACATGTTATCCCGGTCTTCGTCCCTTATCCTTGCCCCTCCCAGCTCCACTACAAAGACAATTGTACATTGCTTTGGCCGCTCCCTCTCAACTACGGAGACGAGTTTAACGCGGTTTCCACCCCTCCCTCTCAACCGCACCAGTGCACGCTTGCCGCGCCACAACGCCGACGCTGGACCCGTGAATCGTGAGCACCCAGCTATGACTTACCGCACTCGTGCAAAATAATAAAACACGGTAAATATATTACTTACACGTGCGTTTTGTTTTGCAAGCGGCGCGAAAAAAATTAAAAAGGGAATGCAACACGAGGACTTCCCAGGAGGTCACCCATCCTAGTACTACTCTCGCCCAAGCACGCTTAACTTCGGAGTTCTGATGGCATCCGGTGCTTTATTGCTGGTATGATCGCATCCGACATGTTACCCCGGTCTTCGTCCCTTATCCTTGCCCCTCCCAGCTCCACTACAAAGACGATTGTACATTGCTTTGGCCGCTCCCTCTCAACTACGGAGACGAGTTTAACGCGGTTTCCACCCCTCCCTCTCAACCGCACCAGTGCACGCTTGCCGCGCCACAACGCCGACGCTGGACCCGTGAATCGTGAGCACCCAGCTATGACTTACCGCACTCGTGCAAAATAATAAAACACGGTAAATATATTACTTACACGTGCGTTTTGTTTTGCAAGCGGCGCGAAAAAAATTAAAAAGGGAATGCAACACGAGGACTTTCCCGGAGGTCACCCATCCTAGTACTACTCTCGCCCAACACGCTTAACTTCGGAGTTCTGATGGGATCTGGTGCTTTAGTGTTGGTATGATCGCATCCGACATGTTACCCCGGTCTTCGTCCCTTATCCTTGCCCCTCCCCGCTCCACTACAAAGACGATTGTACATTGCTTTGGCCGCTCCCTCTCAACTACGGAGACGAGTTTAACGCGGTTTCCACCCCTCCCTCTCAACCGCACCAGTGCACGCTTGCCGCGCCACAACACCGACGCTGGACCCGTGAATCGTGAGCACCCAGCTATGACTTACCGCACTCGTGCAAAATAATAAAACACGATAAATATATTACTTACACGTGCGTTTTGTTTTGCAAGCGGCGCGAAAAAAATTAAAAAGGGAATGCAACACGAGGACTTCCCAGGAGGTCACCCATCCTAGTACTACTCTCGCCCAAGCACGCTTAACTTCGGAGTTCTGATGGGATCCAATGCTTTAGTGCTGGTGTGATCGCATCCGACATGTTACCCCAGTCTTCGTCCCTTATCCTTGCCCCTCCCAGCTCCACTACAAAGACGATTGTACATTGCTTTGGCCACTCCCTCTCAACTACGGAGACGAGTTTAACGCGGTTTCCACACCTCCCTCTCAACCGCACCAGTGCACGCTTGCCGCGCCACAACGCCGACGCTGGACCCGTGAATCGTGAGCACCCAGCTATGACTTACCGCACTCGTGCAAAATAATAAAACATGGTAAATATATTACTTACACGTGCGTTTTGTTTTGCAAGCGGCGCGAAAAAAATTAAAAAGGGAATGCAACACGAGGACTTCCCAGGAGGTCACCCATCCTAGTACTACTCTCGCCCAAGCACGCTTAACTTCGGAGTTCTGATGGGATCCGGTGCTTTAGTGCTGGTATGATCGCATCCGACATGTTACCCCGGTCTTCGTCCCTTATCCTTGCCCCTCCCAGCTCCACTACAAAGACGATTGTACATTGCTTTGGCCGCTCCCTCTCAACTACGGAGACGAGTTTAACGCGGTTTCCACCCCTCC
>NW_025228657.1:0-901 GCF_018294505.1 Triticum aestivum
GTGATAATCTAAGAAACGGGCCAGAATCGGCCAAAACTGCCAGTGTTTGATGGCCGACACGTAAACGCACCCAGGGTTCATCAATCATGGAAATCATTCCGGGACCCCTAAACAGTGGGTAAGAATCCAAAAAATGGGCCAGAATCGGCCTAAACTGCCAGTGTTGATGACCGACACGTAAGGGCACCTTGGGGTTCAACAACTATGGAAATCGCTTCGCGGCCCCAAAACAGTGAGTAATATTCCAAGAAACGGGCTAGAATCGGCCAAAATTGCCAGTGTTCATGACTGACACGTAAGCGCACCTTGGGGTTCAACAACTATGGAAATCGCTTCTGGACCCCAAAACAATAATCCAAGAAACGGCCCAGAATGGGCCACACCGCGAGTGTTGATGACCGACACGTAAATGCACCCCTGGGTTCGTTAATCATGGAAACCACTCCGCGACCCCTGAACAGTGAGCTTATAGACAAAAACTAATCCATGAAACGGGCCAGAATTGGCCAAAATTGCCAATGTTGATGAGCGACACGTAAGCGCACCTTGGGGTTCAACAACTATGGATATTGCTTCGGGACGCCAAAACAGTGAGTAATAATCCAAGAAACGGGCCAGAATCGGCCAAAATTGCTAGTGTTGATGACCGGCACATAAGGGCACCATGGGGTTCAACAAATATGGAAAACACTTCGGGACCCCAAAACAGTGAGTAAATTATGCACGAAATGGGCCAGAATGGGCCAAAACTGCGAGTGTTGCTGACCGACACGTAAACGCACCCAAGGGTTCGTTAATCATGGATACCTCTTCGGGACCCCAAAACAGTGAGTAATAATCCAAGAAATGGGCCAGAATCGGCCAAAACTGCAAGTGTTGATCACCGACACGTAAGCGCACC
>NW_025228657.1:2581-3098 GCF_018294505.1 Triticum aestivum
GAGACATAAACGCACCCAGGGTTCGTTAATCATGGAAACCACTCCGGGACCCCAAAACAGTGAGTAATAATCCATGAAACGGGCCAAACATTGGCAAAAACTGCCAATGTTGATGACCGACACGTAAGCGCACCTTGGGATTCAACAACTATGGAAATCGCTTCGGGACCCCAAAATAGTGAGTAATAATTCAACAAACGGGCTAGAATCAACCAAAACTGTGAGTGTTGATGAGCGACACGTAAACGCACCCCAGGGTTCGTTAATCATGGAAACCACACCGGGACCCGAAAACAGTGAGTAATAATCCATGAAACGGGCCAGAATCGCCCAAAACTGCCAGTTTTGATGACCGACATGTAAGCGCACCTTGGGGTTCAACAACTATGCAAATTGCTTCTGGACCCGAAAACAGTGAATAATAATCCAAGAAACGGGCCAGAATCGGCCAAACTACGATTGTAATTGACCGACACGTAAACGCACCCCAGGGTTCGTTAATCATGGAAATCACTCT
>NW_025228657.1:10393-11026 GCF_018294505.1 Triticum aestivum
GGAAATCGCTTCTGGAACCCAAAACAATAATCCAAGAAACGGGCCAGAATCGGCCACACCGCGAGTGTTGATAACCGACACGTAAACGCACCCCGGGGTTCGTTAATCATGGAAATCACTCTGTGACCAGAAAACAGTGAGTAATAGTCCATGAAACGGGCCAGAATCGCCCAAAACTGCCAGTTTTGATGACCGACATGTAAGCGCACCTTGGGGTTCAACAACTATGGAAATCGCTTCTGGACCCCAAAACAGTGAATAATAATCCAAGAAACGGGCTAGAATCGGCCAAACTACGATTGTAATTGACCGACACGTAAACGCACCCCAGGGTTCGTTAATCGTTGAAATCACTCTGGGACCCCAAAACAGTGAGTAATAGTCCATGAAACGGCCAGAATCGGCCAAAACTGCGAGTGTTGATTACCGACACGTAAACGCACCCCTGGGTTCGTTAATCATGGAAACCACTCCGCGACCCCTGAACAGTGAGCTTATAGACAAAAACTAATCCATGAAACGGGCCAGAATTGGCCAAAATTGCCAATGTTGATGACCGACACGTAAGCACACCTTGGGGTTCAACAACTATGGATATTGCTTCGGGACGCCAAAACAGTGAGTAATAATCCA
>NW_025228657.1:11036-11722 GCF_018294505.1 Triticum aestivum
GGGACCCCTAAACGGTGAGTAATAATCTAAGAAACGGGCCAGAATCGGCCAAAACTGCCAGTGTTGATGGCCGACACGTAAACGCACCCAGGGTTCGTTAATCATGGAAATCACTCCGGGACCCCTAAACAGTGGGTAAGAATCCAAAAAATGGGCCAGAATCGGCCTAAACTACCAGTGTTGATGACCGACACATAAGGGCACCTTGGCGTTCAACAACTATGGAAATCGCTCCGGGGCCCCAAAATAGTGAGTAATATTCCAAGAAACGGGCTAGAATCGGCCAAAATTGCCGGTGTTCATGACCGACACGTAAGCGCACCTTGGGTTCAACAACTATGGAAATCGCTTCTGGACCCCAAAACAATAATCCAAGAAACGGCCCAGAATGGGCCACACCGCGAGTGTTGATGACCGACACGTAAACGCACCCCAGGGTTCGTTAATCGTGGAAATCACTCTGTGACCCCAAAACAGTGAGTTATAGACTATGAAACGGGCCAGAATCGGCCAAAACTGCCATTGTTGATGACCGACACGTAAGCGCACCTTGGGGTTCAACAACTATGGAAATTGCTACAGGACCCCAAAACAGTGAGTAATAGTCCAAGAAACGGACCAGAATTGGCTAAAACTACAAGTGTTGATAACCGACACGTAAACGCACCCTAGTGTTCGTTCATCAT
>NW_025228657.1:11732-12286 GCF_018294505.1 Triticum aestivum
GCACCTTGGGGTTCAACAACTATGGAAATCGCTTCTGGAACCCAAAACAATAATCCAAGAAACGGGCCAGAATGGGCCACACCGCGCGTGTTGATGACCGACACGTAAACGCACCCCAGGGTTCGTTAATCGTGGAAATCACTCTGTGACCCCAAAATAGTGAGTTATAGACCATGAAACGGGCCAGAATCGGCCAAAACTGCCATTGTTGATGACCAACATGTAAGCGCACCTTGGGGTTCAACAACTATGCAAATCGCTTCTGGACCCCAAAACAGTGAATAATAATCCAAGAAACGGGCCAGAATCGGCCAAACTACGATTGTAATTGACCGACACGTAAACGCACCCCAGGGTTCGTTAATCGTTGAAATCACTCTGGGACCCCAAAACAGTGAGTAATAGTCCATGAAACGGCCAGAATCGGCCAAAACTGCGAGTGTTGATTACCGACACGTAAACGCACCCCTGGGTTCGTTAATCATGGAAACCACTCCGCGACCCCTGAACAGTGAGCTTATAGACAAAAACTAATCCATGAAACGGGCCAGAAT
>NW_025228657.1:12817-13957 GCF_018294505.1 Triticum aestivum
AAATGGTGAGTGATAATCTAAGAAACGGGCCAGAATCGGCCAAAACTGCCAGTGTTGATGGCCGACACGTAAACGCACCTAGGGTTCATTAATCATGGAAATCATTCCGGGACCCCTAAACAGTGGGTAAGAATCCAAAAAATGGGCCAGAATCGGCCTAAACTGCCAGTGTTGATGACCGACACATAAGGGCACCTTGGGGTTCAACAACTATGGAAATCGCTCCGGGGCCCCAAAACAGTGAGTAATATTCCAAGAAACGGGCTAGAATCGGGCAAAATTGCCAGTGTTCATGACTGACACGTAAGCGCACCTTGGGGTTCAACAACTATGGAAATCGCTTCTGGACCCCAAAACAATAATCCAAGAAACGGGCCAGAATGGGCCACACCGCGAGTGTTGATGACCGACACGTAAACGCACCCCTGGGTTCGTTAATCATGGAAACCACTCCGCGACCCCTGAACAATGAGCTTATAGACAAAAACTAATCCATGAAACGGGCCAGAATTGGCCAAAATTGCCAATGTTGATGAGCGACACGTAAGCGCACCTTGGGGTTCAACCACTATGGATATTGCATCGGGACGCCAAAACAGTGAGTAATAATCCAAGAAACGGGCCAGAATCGGCCAAAACTGCTAGTGTTGATGACCGACACATAAGGGCACCATGGGGTTCAACAAATATGGAAAACACTTCGGGACCCCAAAACAGTGAGTAAATTATGCAAGAAATGGGGCCAGAATCGGCCAAAACTGCGAGTGTTGATGACCGACACGTAAACGCACCCAAGGGTTCGTTAATCATGGAAACCTCTTCGGGACCCCAAAACAGTGAGTAATAATCCAAGAAATGGGCCAGAATCGGCCAAAACTGCAAGTGTTGATCACCGACACGTAAGCGCACCTTGGGTTTCAACAACTATGGAAATCGCTTCGGGACCCCATAAAACAGTGAGTAATAATCCAAGAAACGGGCCGAAATCGGCCAAAACTGCCAGTGGAGATGACCGACACGTAAGCGCAACTTGGGGTTCAACAACTATGGAAATCGCTTCGAGACCCCTAAACGGTGAGTGATAATCTAAGAAACGGGCCAGAATCGGCCACACTGCGAGTGTTGATGACCGACACATAA
>NW_025228657.1:14043-14847 GCF_018294505.1 Triticum aestivum
GGCACATAAGGGCACCATGGGGTTCAACAAATATGGAAAACACTTCGGGACCCCAATACAGTGAGTAAATTATGCAAGAAATGGGCCAGAATCGGCCAAAACTGCAAGTGTTCATCACCGACACGTAAGCGCACCTTGGGTTTCAACAACTATGGAAATCGCTTCGGGACCCCATAAAACAGTGAGTAATAATCCAAGAAACGGGCCAGAATCGGCCAAAACTGCCAGTGGAGATGACCGACACGTAAGCACAACTTGGGGTTCAACAGCTATGGAAATCGCTTCTGGACCCCAAAACAATAATCCAAGAAATGGGCCAGAATGGGCCACACCGCGAGTGTTGATGACCGACACGTAAACGCGCCCCAGGGTTCGTTAATCGTGGAAATCACTCTGTGACCCCAAAACGGTGAGTTATAGACCATGAAACGGGCCAGAATCGGCCAAAACTGCCATTGTTGATGACCGACACGTAAGCGCACCTTGGGGTTCAACAACTATGGAAATTGCTACGGGACCCCAAAACAGTGAGTAATAGTCCAAGAAACGGGCCAGAATTGGCTAAAACTACAAGTGTTGATGACCGACACGTAAACGCACCCTAGTGTTCGTTCATCATGGAAATCACTTTGGTACCCCAAAACAGTGAGTAATAGTCCATGAAACGGGTTAGAATCGGCCAAAACTGCCAGTGTTGATGACCGACACGTAAGCGCACCTTGGGGTTCAACAACTATGGAAATCGCTTCTGGAACCCAAAACAATTATCCAAGAAACGGGCCAGAATCGGCCACACTGCGAGTG
>NW_025228657.1:15177-15723 GCF_018294505.1 Triticum aestivum
TAAGCACAACTTGGGGTTCAACAACTATGGAAATCGCTTCGGGACCCGTAAACGGTGAGTAATAATCTAAGAAACGGGCCAGAATCGTCCAAAACTGCCAGTGTTGATGGCCGACACGTAAACGCACCCAGGGTTCGTTAATCATGGAAATCACTCCGGGACCCCTAAACAGTGGGTAAGAATCCAAAAAATGGGCCAGAATCGGCCTAAACTGCCAGTGCTGATGACCGACACATAAGGGCGCCTTGGCGTTCAACAACTATGGAAATCGCTCCGGGGCCCCAAAATAGTGAGTAATATTCCAAGAAACAGGCTAGAATCGGCCAAAACTGCCAGTGTTGATGACCGACACGTAAGCGCACCTTGGGGTTCAACAACTATGGAAATCGCTTCTGGAACCCAAAACAATAATCCAAGAAACGGGCCAGAATGGGCCACACCGCAAGTGTTGATGACCGACACGTAAACGCACCCCAGGGTTCGTTAATCGTGGAAATCACTCTGTGACCCCAAAATAGTGAGTTATAGACCATGAAACGGGCCAGA
>NW_025228657.1:15733-16374 GCF_018294505.1 Triticum aestivum
ATTGTTGATGACCGACATGTAAGCGCACCTTGGGGTTCAACAACTATGGAAATCGCTTCTGGACCCCAAAACAGTGAATAATAATCCAAGAAACGGGCCAGAATCGGCCAAACTACGATTGTAATTGACCGACACGTAAACGCACCCCAGGGTTCGTTAATCGTTGAAATCACTCTGGGACCCCAAAACAGTGAGTAATAGTCCATGAAACGGCCAGAATCGGCCAAAACTGCGAGTGTTGATTACCGACACGTAAACGCACCCCTGGGTTCGTTAGTCATGGAAACCACTCCGTGACCCCTGAACAGTGAGCTTATAGACAAAAACTAATCCATGAAACGGACCAGAATTGGCCAAAATTGCCAATGTTGACGACCGACACGTAAGCGCACCTTGGGGTTCAACAACTATGGATATTGCTTCGGGACGCCAAAACAGTGAGTAATAATCCAAGAAACGGGCCAGAATCGGCCAAAACTGCTAGTGTTGATGACCGGCACATAAGGGCACCATGGGGTTCAACAAATATGGAAAACACTTCGGGACCCCAATACAGTGAGTAAATTATGCAAGAAATGGGCCAGAATCGGCCAAAACTGCAAGTGTTCATCACCGACACGTAAGCGCACCTTGGGTTTCAA
>NW_025228657.1:16812-17904 GCF_018294505.1 Triticum aestivum
GTGAGTTATAGACCATGAAACGGGCCAGAATCGGCCAAAACTGCCATTGTTGATGACCGACACGTAAGCGCACCTTGGGGTTCAACAACTATGGAAATTGCTACGGGACCCCAAAACAGTGAGTAATAGTCCAAGAAACGGGCCAGAATTGGCTAAAACTACAAGTGTTGATGACCGACACGTAAACGCACCCTAGTGTTCGTTCATCATGGAAATCACTTTGGTACCCCAAAACAGTGAGTAATAGTCCATGAAACGGGTTAGAATCGGCCAAAACTGCCAGTGTTGATGACCGACACGTAAGCGCACCTTGGGGTTCAACAACTATGGAAATCGCTTCTGGAACCCAAAACAATAATCCAAGAAACGGGCCAGAATCGGCCACACTGCGAGTGTTGATAACCGACACGTAAACGCACCCCGGGGTTCGTTAATCATGGAAATCACTCTGTGACCAGAAAACAGTGAGTAATAGTCCATGAAACGGGCCAGAATCGCCCAAAACTGCCAGTTTTGATGACCGACATGTAAGCGCACCTTGGGGTTCAACAACTATGGAAATCGCTTCTGGACCCCAAAACAGTGAATAATAATCCAAGAAACGGGCCAGAATCGGCCAAACTACGATTGGAATTGACCGACACGTAAACGCACCCCAGGGTTCGTTAATCGTTGAAATCACTCTGGGACCCCAAAATAGTGAGTAATAGTCCATGAAACAGCCAGAATCGGTCAAAACTGCGAGTGTTGATTACCGACACGTAAACGCACCCCTGGGTTCGTTAAGCATGGAAACCACTCCGCGACCCCTGAACAGTGAGCTTATAGACAAAAACTAATCCATGAAACGGGCCAGAATTGGCCAAAATTGCCAATGTTGATGACCTACATGTAAGCGCACCTTGGGGTTCAACAACTATGGATATTGCTTCGGGACGCCAAAACAGTGAGTAATAATCCAAGAAACGGGCCAGAATCGGCCAAAACTGCTAGTGTTGATGACCGGCACATAAGGGCACCATGGGGTTCAACAAATATGGAAAACACTTCGGGACCCCAAAACAGTGAGTAAATTATGCAAGAAATGGGCCA
>NW_025228657.1:18403-18820 GCF_018294505.1 Triticum aestivum
TGGAAATCGCTTCGGGACCCCATAAAACAGTGAGTAATAATCCAAGAAACGGGCCAGAATCGGCCAAAACTGCCAGTGGAGATGACCGACACGTAAGCGCAACTTGGGGTTCAACAACTATGGAAATCGCTTCGGGACCGCTAAACGGTGAGTAATAATCTAAGAAACGGGCCAGAATCGGCCAAAACTGCCAGTGTTGATGGCCGACACGTAAACGCACCCAGGGTTCGTTAATCATGGAAATCACTGCGGGACCCCTAAACAGTGGGTAAGAATCCAAAAAATGGGCCAGAATCGGCCTAAACTGCCAGTGTTGATGACCGACACATAAGGGCACCTTGGCGTTCAACAACTATGGAAATCGCTCCGGGGCCCCAAAATAGTGAGTAATATTCCAAGAAACGGGCTAGAATCGGC
>NW_025228657.1:22370-24757 GCF_018294505.1 Triticum aestivum
TCATGGAAACCACTCCGCGACCCCTGAACAGTGAGCTTATAGACAAAAACTAATCCATGAAACGGGCCAGAATTGGCCAAAATTGCCAATGTTGATGACCGACACGTAAGCGCACCTTGGGGTTCAACAACTATGGATATTGCTTCAGGACGCCAAAACAGTGAGTAATAATCCAAGAAACGGGCCAGAATTGGCCAAAACTGCTAGTGTTGATGACCGGCACATAAGGGCACCATGGGGTTCAACAAATATGGAAAACACTTCGGGACCCCAAAACAGTGAGTAAATTATGCAAGAAATGGGCCAGAATCGGCCAAAACTGCAAGTGTTGATCACCGACACGTAAGCGCACCTTGGGTTTCAACAACTATGGAAATCGCTTCGGGACCCCATAAAACAGTGAGTAATAATCCAAGAAACGGGCCAGAATCGGCCAAAACTGCCAGTGGAAATGACCGACACGTAAGCGCAACTTGGGGTTCAACAACTATGGAAATCGCTTCGGGACCGCTAAACGGTGAGTAATAATCTAAGAAACGGGCCAGAATCGGCCAAAACTGCCAGTGTTGATGGCCGATACGTAAACGCACCCAGGGTTCGTTAATCATGGAAATCACTGCGGGACCCCTAAACAGTGGGTAAGAATCCAAAAAATGGGCCAGAATCGGCCTAAACTGCCAGTGTTGATGACCGACACATAAGGGCACCTTGGCGTTCAACAACTATGGAAATCGCTCCGGGGCCCCAAAATAGTGAGTAATATTCCAAGAAACGGGCTAGAATCGGCTAAATTGCCAGTGTTCATGACCGACACGTAAGCGCACCTTGGGGTTCAACAACTATGGAAATCGCTTCTGGACCGCAAAACAATAATCCAAGAAACGGGCCAGAATGGGCCACACCGCGAGTGTTGATGACCGACACGTAAACGCACCCCAGGGTTCGTTAATCGTGGAAATCACTCTGTGACCCCAAAACGGTGAGTTATAGACCATGAAACGGGCCAGAATCGGCCAAAACTGCCATTGTTGATGACAGACACGTAAGCGCACCTTGGGGTTCAACAACTATGGAAATTGCTACGGGACCCCAAAACAGTGAGTAATAGTCCAAGAAACGGGCCAAAATTGGCTAAAACTACAAGTGTTGATGACCGACATGTAAACGCACCCTAGTGTTCGTTCATCATGGAAATCACTTTGGTACACCAAAACAGTGAGTAATAGTCCATGAAACGGGTTAGAATCGGCCAAAACTGCCAGTGTTGATGACCGACACGTAAGCGCACCTTGGGGTTCAACAACTATGGAAATCGCTTCTGGAACCCAAAACAATAATCCAAGAAACGGGCCAGAATCGGCCACACTGCGAGTGTTGATAACCGACACGTAAACGCACCCCGGGGTTCGTTAATCATGGAAATCACTCTGTGACCAGAAAACAGTGAGTAATAGTCCATGAAACGGGTCAGAATCGCCCAAAACTGCCAGTTTTGATGACCGACATGTAAGCGCACCTTGGGGTTCAACAACTATGGAAATCGCTTCTGGACCCCAAAACAGTGAATAATAATCCAAGAAACGGGCCAGAATCGGCCAAACTACGAGTGTAATTGACCGACACGTAAACGCACCCCAGGGTTCGTTAATCGTGGAAATCACTCTGGGACCCCAAAACAGTGAGTAATAGTCCATGAAACGGCCAGAATCGGCAAAAACTGCGAGTGTTGATTACCGACACGTAAACGCACCCCTGGGTTCGTTAATCATGGAAACCACTCCGCGACCCCTGAACAGTGAGCTTATAGACAAAAACTAATCCATGAAACGGGCCAGAATTGGCCAAAATTGCCAATGTCGATGACCGACACGTAAGCGCACCTTGGGGTTCAACAACTATGGATATTGCTTCGGGACACCAAAACAGTGAGTAATAATCCAAGAAACGGGCCAGAATCGGCCAAAACTGCTAGTGTTGATGACCGGCACATAAGGGCACCATGGGGTTCAACAAATATGGAAAACACTTCGGGACCCCAAAACAGTGAGTAAATTATGCAAGAAATGGGCCAGAATCAGCCAAAACTGCAAGTGTTGATCACCGACACGTAAGCGCACCTTGGGTTTCAACAACTATGAAATCGCTTCGGGACCCCATAAAACAGTGAGTAATAATCCAAGAAACGGGACATAATCAGCCAAAACTGCCAGTGGAGATGACCGACACGTAAGCGCAACTTGGGGTTCAACAACTATGGAAATCGCTTCGGGACCCCTAAACGGTGAGTAATAATCTAAGAAACGGGCCAGAATCGGCCAAAACTGCCAGTGTTGATGGCCGACACGTAAACGCACCCAGGGTTCGTTAATCATGGAAATCACTGCGGG
>NW_025228657.1:24767-25342 GCF_018294505.1 Triticum aestivum
TAACTATGGAAATCGCTTCTAGACCCCAAAACAGTGAATAATAATCCAAGAAACGGGCCAGAATCGGCCAAACTACGAGTGTAATTAACCGACACGTAAACGCACCCCAGTGTTCGTTAATCGTGGAAATCACTCTAGGACCCCAAAACACTGAGTAATAGTCCATGAAACGGCCAGAATCGGTCAAAACTGCTAGTGTTGATTACCGACACGTAAATGCACCCCTGGGTTCGTTAATCATGGAAACCACTCCGCGACCCCAGAATAGTGAGCTTATAGACAAAAATTGGCCAAAACAGTGAATAATAATCCATGAAACGGGCCAGAATTGGCCAAAATTGCCAAAGTTGTTTACCGACACGTAAGCGCACCTTGGGGTTCAACAACTATGGATATTGCTTCGGGACACCAAAACAGTGAGTAATAATCCAAGAAACGGGCGAGAATCGGCCAAAACTGCTAGTGTTGATGACCGACACATAAGGGCACCATGGGGTTCAACAAATATGGAAAACACTTCGAGACCCCAAAACAGTGAGTAATAATCCAAGAAACGGGCCAGAATCGGCCAAAAC
>NW_025228657.1:25352-25886 GCF_018294505.1 Triticum aestivum
CCGACACATAAGCGCACCTTGGGTTTCAACAACTATGGAAATCGCTTCGGGACCCCATAAAACAGTGAGTAATAATCCAAGAAACGGGCCAGAATCGGCCAAAACTGCTAGTGTAGATGACCGACACGTAAGCGCAACTTGGGGTTCAACAACTATGGAAATCGCTTCGGGACCCCAAAACAGTGAGTAATAGTCCAAGAAATGGGCCAGAATTGGCTAAAACTACAAGTGTTGATGACCGACACGTAAACGCACCCTAGTGTTCGTTCATCGTGGAAATCACTTTGGTACCCCAAAACAGTGAGTAATAGTCCATGAAACGGGTCAGAATCGGCCAAAACTGCCAGTGTTGATGACCGACATGTAAGCGCACCTTGGGGTTCAACAACTATGGAAATCGCTTCTGGAACCCAAAACAATAATCCAAGAAACGGGCCAGAATCGGCCACACTGCGAGTGTTGATAACCGACACGTAAACACACCCCGGGGTTCGTTAATCATGGAAATCACTCTGTGACCAGAAAACAGTGAGT
>NW_025228657.1:25941-28674 GCF_018294505.1 Triticum aestivum
AGTGTTGATGACCGACATGTAAGCGCACCTTGGGGTTCAACAACTATGGAAATCGCTTCTGGAACCCAAAACAATAATCCAAGAAACGGGCCAGAATCGGCCACACTGCGAGTGTTGATAACCGACACGTAAACACACCCCGGGGTTCTTTAATCATGGAAATCACTCTGTGACCAGAAAACAGTGAGTAATAGTCCATGAAACGGGCCAGAATCGGCCAAAACTGCCAGTTTTGACGACTGACATGTAAGCGCACCTTGGGGTTCAATAACTATGGAAATCGCTTCTGGACCCCAAAACAGTGAATAATAATTCAAGAAACGGGCGAGAATCGGCCAAACTACAAGTGTAATTGACCGACACGTAAACGCACCCCAGTGTTCGTTAATCGTGGAAATCACTCTGGGACCCCAAAACAGTGAGTAATAGTCCATGAAACGGCCAGAATCGGCCAAAACTGCTAGTGTTGATTACCGACACGTAAACGCACCCCTGGGTTCGTTAATCATGGAAACCACTCCGTGACCCCAGAACAGTGAGCTTATAGACAAAAACTAATCCATGAAACATGCCAGAATCGGCCAAAATTGCCAATGTTGATGACCGACACGTAAGCGCACCTTGGGGTTCAACAACTATGGATATTGCTTTAGGACGCCAAAACAATGAGTAATAATCCAAGAAACGGGCCAGAATCGGCCAAAACTGGTAGTGTTGATGACCGACACATAAGGGCACCATCAGGTTCAATAAATATGGAAAACGCTTCGGGACCCCAAAACAGTGAGTAATTATGCAAGAAATGGGCCAGAATTGGCCAAAACCGCGAGTGCTAATTACCGACACGTAAACGCACCCCTGGGTTCGTTAATCATGGAAACCACTCCGCGACCCCAGAACAGTGAGCTTATAGACAAAAATTGGCCAAAACAGTGAATAATAATCCATGAAACGGGCCAGAATTGGCCAAAATTGCCAAAGTTGATGACCGACACGTAAGCGCACCTTGGGGTTCAACAACTATGGATATTGCTTCGGGACGCCAAAACAGTGAGTAATAATCCAAGAAACGGGCCAGAATCGGCCAAAACTGCTAGTGTTGATGACCGACACATAAGGGCACCATGGGGTTCAACAAATATGGAAAACACTTCGGGACCCCAAAACAGTGAGTAATAATCCAAGAAACGGGCCAGAATCGGCCACACTGCGAGTGTTGATAACCGACACGTAAACACACCCCGGGGTTTGTTAATCATGGAAATCACTCTGTGACCAGAAAACAGTGAGTAATAGTCCATGAAACGGGCCAGAATCGGCCAAAACTGCCAGTTTTGACGACTGACATGTAAGCGCACCTTGGGGTTCAATAACTATGGAAATCGCTTCTGGACCCCAAAACAGTGAATAATAATCCAAGAAACGGGCGAGAATCGGCCAAACTACAAGTGTAATTGACCGACACGTAAACGCACCCCAGTGTTCGTTAATCGTGGTAATCACTCTGGGACCCCAAAACAGTGAGTAATAGTCCATGAAACGGCCAGAATCGGCCAAAACTGCTAGTGTTGATTACCGACACGTAAACGCACCCCTGGGTTCGTTAATCATGGAAACCACTCCGTGACCCCAGAACAGTGAGCTTATAGACAAAAACTAATCCATGAAACATGCCAGAATCGGCCAAAATTGCCAATGTTGATGACCGACACGTAAGCGCACCTTGGGGTTCAACAACTATGGATATTGCTTTAGGACGCCAAAACAATGAGTAATAATCCAAGAAACGGGCCAGAATCGGCCAAAACTGGTAGTGTTGATGACCGACACATAAGGGCACCATCAGGTTCAATAAATATGGAAAACGCTTCGGGACCCCAAAACAGTGAGTAATTATGCAAGAAATGGGCCAGAATCGGCCAAAACCGCGAGTGCTAATTACCGACACGTAAACGCACCCCTGGGTTCGTTAATCATGGAAACCACTCCGCGACCCCAGAACAGTGAGCTTATAGACAAAAATTGGCCAAAACAGTGAATAATAATCCATGAAACGGGCCAGAATTGGCCAAAATTGCCAAAGTTGATGACCGACACGTAAGCGCACCTTGGGGTTCAACAACTATGGATATTGCTTCGGGACGCCAAAACAGTGAGTAATAATCCAAGAAACGGGCCAGAATCGGCCAAAACTGCTAGTGTTGATGACCGACACATAAGGGCACCATGGGGTTCAACAAATATGGAAAACACTTCGGGACCCCAAAACAGTGAGTAATAATCCAAGAAACGGGCCAGAATCGGCCAAAACTGCGAGTGTTGATCACCGACACATAAGCGCACCTTGGGTTTCAACAACTATGGAAATCGCTTCGGGACCCCATAAAACAGTGAGTAATAATCCAAGAAACGGGCCAGAATCGTCCAAAACTGCTAGTGTAGATGACCGACACGTAAGCGCACCTTGGGGTTCAACAACTATCGAAATCGCTTCGGGACCCCAAAACGGAGAGTAATAGTCCAAGAAACGGGCCAGAATTGGCTAAAACTACAAGTGTTGATGACCGACACGTAAACGCACCCTAGTGTTTGTTCATCGTGGAAATCACTTTGGTACCCCAAAACAGTGAGTAATAGTCCATGAAACAGGTCAGAATCGGCCAAAACTGCCAGTGTTGATGACCGACACGTAAGCGCACCTTGGGGTCAAACAACTATGGAAATCGCTTCTAG
>NW_025228657.1:28869-29701 GCF_018294505.1 Triticum aestivum
CGGCCACACTGCGAGTGTTGATAACCGACACATAAACGCACCCGGGGGTTCGTTAATCATGGAAATCACTCTGTGACCAGAAAACAGTGAGTAATAGTCCATGAAACGGGCCAGAATCGGCCAAAACTGCCAGTTTTGATGACCGACATGTAAGCGCACCTTGGGGTTCAACAACTATGGAAATCGCTTCTGGACCCCAAAACAGTGAATAATAATCCAAGAAACGGGCCAGAATCGGCCAACTACGAGTGTAATTGACCGACACGTAAACGCACCCCAGGGTTCGTTAATCGTGGAAATCACTCTGGGACCCCAAAACAGTGAGTAATAGTCCATGAAACGGCCAGACTCGGCCAAAACTGCGAGTGTTGATTACCGACACGTAAACGCACCCCTGGGTTCGTTAATCATGGAAACCAGTCCGCGACCCCAGAACAGTGAGCTTATAGACAAAAACTAATCCATGAAATAGGCCAGAATCGGCCAAAATTGCCAATGTTGATGACCGACACGTAAGCGCACCTTGGGGTTCAACAACTATGGATATTGCTTCGGGACGCCAAAACAGTGAGTAATAATCCAAGAAACAGGCCAGAATCGGTCAAAACTGCTAGTGTTGATGACCGACACATCAGGGCACCATCAGGTTCAACAAATATGGAAAATGCTTCGGGACCCCAAAACAGTGAGTAATTATGCAGGAAACGGGCCAGAATCGGCCAAAACTGCGAGTGTTGATCACCGACACATAAGCACACCTTGGGTTTCAACAACTACGGAAATCGCTTCGGGACCCCATAAAACAGTGAGTAATAATCCAAGAAACGGGCCA
>NW_025228657.1:30216-30868 GCF_018294505.1 Triticum aestivum
GTTCGTTAATCATGGAAATCACTCTGTGACCAGAAAACAGTGAGTAATAGTCCATCAAACGGGCCAGAATCGGCCAAACTGCCAGTTTTGATGACCGACATGTAAGCGCACCTTGGGGTTCAACAACTATGGAAATCGCTTCTGGACCCCAAAACAGTGAATAATAATCCAAGAAACGGGCCAGAATCGGCCAAACTACGAGTGTAATTGACCGACACGTAAACGCACCCCAGGGTTCGTTAATCGTGGAAATCACTCTGGGACCCCAAAACAGTGAGTAATAGTCCATGGAACGGCCAGAATCGGCCAAAACTGCGAGTGTTGATTACCGACACGTAAACGCACCCCTGGGTTCGTTAATCATGGAAACCACTCCGCGACCCCAGAACAGTGAGCTTATAGACAAAAACTAATCCATGAAACAGGCCAGAATCGGCCAAAATTGCCAATGTTGATGACCGACACGTAGGCGCACCTTGGGGTTCAACAACTATGGATATTGCTTCGGGACGCCAAAACAGTGAGTAATAATCCAAGAAACGGGCCAGAATCGGCCAAAACTGCTAGTGTTGATGACCGACACATCAGGGCACCATCAGGTTCAACAAATATGGAAAACGCTTCGGGACCCCAAAACAGTGAGTAATTATGC
>NW_025228657.1:31141-31795 GCF_018294505.1 Triticum aestivum
GCGCAACTTGGGGTTCAACAACTATGGAAATCGCTTCGGGACCCCAAAACAGTGAGTAATAGTCCAAGAAACGGGCCAGAATTGGCTAAAACTACAAGTGTTGATGACCGACACGTAAACGCACCCTAGTGTTTGTTCATCGTGGAAATCACTTTGTTACCCCAAAACAGTGAGTAATAGTCCATGAAACGGGTCAGAATCGGCCAAAACTGCCAGTGTTGATGACCGACATGTAAGCGCACCTTGGGGTTCAACAACTATGGAAATCGCTTCTGGAACCCAAAACAATAATCCAAGAAATGGGCCAGAATCGGCCACACTGCGAGTGTTGATAACCGACACGTAAACGCACCCTGGGGTTCGTTAATCATGGAAATCACTCTGTGACCAGAAAACAGTGAGTAATAGTCCATCAAACGGGCCAGAATCGGCCAAAACTGCCAGTTTTGATGACCGACATGTAAGCGCACCTTGGGGTTCAATAACTATGGAAATCGCTTCTAGACCCCAAAACAGTGAATAATAATCCAAGAAACGGGCCAGAATCGGCCAAACTACGAGTGTAATTGACCGACACGTAAACGCACCCCAGTGTTCGTTAATCGTGGAAATCACTCTGGGACCCCAAAACAGTGAGTAATAGTCCATGAAACG
>NW_025228657.1:33001-34223 GCF_018294505.1 Triticum aestivum
GGCCAGAATCGGCCACACTGCGAGTGTTGATAACCGACACGTAAACGCACCCCGGGGTTCGTTAATCATGGAAATCACTCTGTGACCAGAAAACAGTGAGTAATAGTCCATCAAACGGGCCACAATCGGCCAAAACTGCCAGTTTTGATGACCGACATGTAAGTGCACCTTGGGGTTCAATAACTATGGAAATCGCTTCTAGACCCCAAAACGGTGAATAATAATCCAAGAAACGGGCCAGAATCGGCCAAACTACGAGTGTAATTGACCGACACGTAAACGCACCCCAGTGTTCGTTAATCGTGGAAATCACTCTGGGACCCCAAAACAGTGAGTAATAGTCCATGAAACGGCCAGAATCGGCCAAAACTGCTAGTGTTGATTACCGACACGTAAACGCACCCCTGGGTTCATTAATCATGGAAACCACTCCGCGACCCCAGAACAGTGAGCTTATAGACAAAAACTAATCCATGAAACATGCCCGAATCGGCCAAAATTGCCAATGTTGATGACCGACACGTAAGCGCACCTTGGGGTTCAACAACTATGGATATTGCTTCAGGACGCCAAAACAATGAGTAATAATCCAAGAAACGGGCCAGAATCGGCCAAAACTAGTAGTGTTGATGACCGACACATAAGGGCACCATCAGGTTCAATAAATATGGAAAACGCTTCGGGACCCCAAAACAGTGAGTAATTATGCAAGAAATGGGCCAGAATCGGCCAAAACTGCGAGTGTTGATTACCGACACGTAAACGCACCCCTGGGTTCGTTAATCATGGAAACCACTCCGCGACCCCAGAATAGTTAGCTTATAGACAAAAATTGGCCAAACAGTGAATAATAATCCATGAAACGGGCCAGAATTGGCCAAAATTGCCAAAGTTGATGACCGACACGTAAGCGCACCTTGGGGTTCAACAACTATGGATATTGCTTCGGGACGCCAAAACTGTGAGTAATAATCCAAGAAACGGGCGAGAATCGGCCAAAACTGCTAGTGTTGATGACCGACACATAAGGGCACCATGGGGTTCAACAAATATGGAAAACACTTCGGGACCCCAAAACAGTGAGTAATAATCCAAGAAACGGGCCAGAATCGGCCAAAACTGCGAGTGTTGATCACCGACACATAAGCGCAGCTTGGGTTTCAACAACTATGGAAATCGCTTCGGGACCCCATAAAACAGTGAGTAATAATCCAAGAAACGG
>NW_025228657.1:34271-35484 GCF_018294505.1 Triticum aestivum
CCGACACATAAGCGCACCTTGGGTTTCAACAACTATGGAAATCGCTTCGGGACCCCATAAAACAGTGAGTAATAATCCAAGAAACGGGCCAGAATCGGCCAAAACTGCTAGTGTAGATGACCGACACGTAAGCGCAACTTGGGGTTCAACAACTATGGAAATCGCTTCGGGACCCCAAAACAGTGAGTAATAGTCCAAGAAATGGGCCAGAATTGGCTAAAACTACAAGTGTTGATGACCGACACGTAAACGCACCCTAGTGTTCGTTCATCGTGGAAATCACTTTGGTACCCCAAAACAGTGAGTAATAGTCCATGAAACGGGTCAGAATCGGCCAAAACTGCCAGTGTTGATGACCGACATGTAAGCGCACCTTGGGGTTCAACAACTATGGAAATCGCTTCTGGAACCCAAAACAATAATCCAAGAAACGGGCCAGAATCGGCCACACTGCGAGTGTTGATAACCGACACGTAAACACACCCCGGGGTTCGTTAATCATGGAAATCACTCTGTGACCAGAAAACAGTGAGTAATAGTCCATGAAACGGGCCAGAATCGGCCAAAACTGCCAGTTTTGATGACCAACATGTAAGCGCACCTTGGGGTTCAATAACTATGGAAATCGCTTCTGGACCCCAAAACAGTGAATAATAATCCAAGAAACGGGCCAGAATCGGCCAAACTACGAGTGTAATTGACCGACACGTAAACGCACCCCAGTGTTCCTTAATCGTGGAAATCACTCTGGGACCCCAAAACAGTGAGTAATAGTCCATGAAACGGCCAGAATCGGCCAAAACTGCTAGTGTTGATTACCGACACGTAAACGCACCCCTGGGATCGTTAATCATGGAAACCACTCCGCGACCCCAGAACAGTGAGCTTATAGACAAAAACTAATCCATGAAACATGCCAGAATCGGCCAAAATTGCCAATGTTGATGACCGACACGTAAGCGCACCTTGGGGTTCAACAACTATGGATATTGCTTCAGGACGCCAAAACAATGGGTAATAATCCAAGGAACGGGCCAGAATCGGCCAAAACTGGTAGTGTTGATGACCGACACATAAGGGCACCATCAGGTTCAATAAATATGGAAAACGCTTCGGGACCCCAAAACAGTGAGCAATTATGCAAGAAATGGGCCAGAATCGGCCAAAACTGCGAGTGCTGATTACCGACAGGTAAACGCACCCCTGGGTTCGT
>NW_025228657.1:35494-36086 GCF_018294505.1 Triticum aestivum
CCAGAAAACAGTGAGTAATAGTCCATGAAACGGGCCAGAATCGGCCAAAACTGCCAGTTTTGATGACCGACATGTAAGCGCACCTTGGGGTTCAATAACTATGGAAATCGCTTCTGGACCCCAAAACAGTGAATAATAATCCAAGAAACGGGCCAGAATCGGCCAAACTACGAGTGTAATTGACCGACACGTAAACGCACCCCAGTGTTCCTTAATCGTGGAAATCACTCTGGGCCCCCAAAACAGTGAGTAATAGTCCATGAAACGGCCAGAATCGGCCAAAACTGCTAGTGTTGATTACCGACATGTAAACGCACCCCTGGGTTCGTTAATCATGGAAACCACTCCGCGACCCCAGAACAGTGAGCTTATAGACAAAAACTAATCCATGAAACATGCCAGAATCGACCAAAATTGCCAATGTTGATGACCAACACGTAAGCGCACCTTGGGGTTCAACAACTATGGATATTGCTTCAGGACGCCAAAACAATGAGTAATAATCCAAGAAACGGGCCAGAATCGGCCAAAACTGGTAGTGTTGATGACCGACACATAAGGGCACCATCAGGTTCAATAAATATGGAAAACG
>NW_025228657.1:36096-37056 GCF_018294505.1 Triticum aestivum
AGTGCTGATTACCGACACGTAAACGCACCCCTGGGTTCGTTACTCATGGAAACCACTCCGCGACCCCAGAACAGTGAGCTTATAGACAAAAATTGGCCAAAACAGTGAATAATAATCCATGAAACGGGCCAGAATTGGCCAAAATTGCCAAAGTTGATGACCGACACGTAAGCGCACCTTGGGGTTCAACAACTATGGATATTGCTTCAGGACGCCAAAACAATGAGTAATAATCCAAGAAACGGGCCAGAATCGGCCAAAACTGGTAGTGTTGATGACCGACACATAAGGGCACCATCAGGCTCAATAAATATGGAAACGCTTCGGGACCCCAAAACAGTGAGTAATTATGCAAGAAATGGGCCAGAATCGGCCAAAACTGCGAGTGCTGATTACCGACACGTAAACGCACCCCTGGGTTCGTTAATCATGGAAACCACTCCGCGACCCCAGAACAGTGAGCTTATAGACAAAAATTGGCCAAAACAGTGAATAATAATCCATGAAACGGGCCAGAATTGGCCAAAATTGCCAAAGTTGATGACCGACACGTAAGCGCACCTTGGGGTTCAACAACTATGGATATTGCTTCGGGACGCCGAAACAGTGAGTAATAATCCAAGAAACGGGCCAGAATCGGCCAAAACTGCTAGTGTTGATGACCGACACATAAGGGCACCATGGGGTTCAACAAATATGGAAAACACTTCGGGACCCCAAAACAGTGAGTAATAATCCAAGAAACGGGCCAGAATCGGCCAAAACTGCGAGTGTTGATCACCGACACATAAGCGCACCTTGGGTTTCAACAACTATGGAAATCGCTTCGGGACCCCATAAAACAGTGAGTAATAATCCAAGAAACGGGCCAGAATCGGCCAAAACTGCTAGTGTAGATGACCGACACGTAAGCGCAACTTGGGGTTCAACAACTATGGAAATCGCTTCGGGACCCCAAAA
>NW_025228657.1:40456-41384 GCF_018294505.1 Triticum aestivum
AAACTGGTAGTGTTGATGACCGACACATAAGGGCACCATCAGGTTCAATAAATATGGAAAACGCTTCGGGACCCCAAAACAGTGAGTAATTATGCAAGAAATGGGCCAGAATCGGCCAAAACTGCGAGTGCTGATTACCGACACGTAAACGCACCCCTGGGTTCGTTACTCATGGAAACCACTCCGCGACCCCAGAACAGTGAGCTTATAGACAAAAATTGGCCAAAACAGTGAATAATAATCCATGAAACGGGCCAGAATTGGCCAAAATTGCCAAAGTTGATGACCGACACGTAAGCGCACCTTGGGGTTCAACAACTATGGATATTGCTTCAGGACGCCAAAACAATGAGTAATAATCCAAGAAACGGGCCAGAATCGGCCAAAACTGGTAGTGTTGATGACCGACACATAAGGGCACCATCAGGCTCAATAAATATGGAAACGCTTCGGGACCCCAAAACAGTGAGTAATTATGCAAGAAATGGGCCAGAATCGGCCAAAACTGCGAGTGCTGATTACCGACACGTAAATGCACCCCTGGGTTCGTTAATCATGGAAACCACTCCGCGACCCCAGAACAGTGAGCTTATAGACAAAAATTGGCCAAAACAGTGAATAATAATCCATGAAACGGGCCAGAATTGGCCAAAATTGCCAAAGTTGATGACCGACACGTAAGCGCACCTTGGGGTTCAACAACTATGGATATTGCTTCGGGACGCCAAAATAGTGAGTAATAATCCAAGAAACGGGCCATAATCGGCCAAAACTGCTAGTGTTGATGACAGACACATAAGGGCACCATGGGGTTCAACAAATATGGAAAACACTTCGGGACCCCAAAACAGTGAGTAATAATCCAAGAAACGGGCCAGAATCGGCCAAAACTGCGAGTGTTGATCACCGACACATAAGCGCACCTTGG
>NW_025228657.1:41471-42502 GCF_018294505.1 Triticum aestivum
AGAATTGGCCAAAATTGCCAAAGTTGATGACCGACACGTAAGCGCACCTTGGGGTTCAACAACTATGGATATTGCTTCGGGACGCCAAAACAGTGAGTAATAATCCAAGAAACGGGCCAGAATCGGCCAAAACTGCTAGTGTTGATGACCGACACATAAGGGCACCATGGGGTTCAACAAATATGGAAAACACTTCGGGACCCCAAAACAGTGAGTAATAATCCAAGAAACGGGCCAGAATCGGCCAAAACTGCGAGTGTTGATCACCGACACATAAGCGCACCTTGGGTTTCAACAACTATGGAAATCGCTTCGGGACCCCATAAAACAGTGAGTAATAATCCAAGAAACGGGCCAGAATCGGCCAAAACTGCTAGTGTAGATGACCGACACGTAAGCGCAACTTGGGGTTCAACAACTATGGAAATCGCTTCGGGACCCCAAAACAGTGAGTAATAGTCCAAGAAACGGGCCAGAATTGGCTAAAACTACAAGTGTTGATGACCGACACGTAAATGCACCCTAGTGTTCGTTCATCGTGGAAATCACTTTGGTACCCCAAAACAGTGACTAATAGTCCATGAAACAGGTCAGAATCGGCCAAAACTGCCAGTGTTGATGACCGACATGTAAGCGCACCTTGGGGTTCAACAACTATGGAAATCGCTTCTGGAACCCAAAACAATAATCCAAGAAACGGGCCAGAATCAGCCACACTGCGAGTGTTGATAACCGACACGTAAACGCACCCCGGGGTTCGTTAATCATGGAAATCACTCTGTGACCAGAAAACAGTGAGTAATAGTCCATGAAACGGGCCAGAATTGGCCAAAACTGCCAGTTTTGATGACCGACATGTAAGCGCACCTTGGGGTTCAATAACTATGGAAATCGCTTCTGGACCCCAAAACAGTGAATAATAATCCAAGAAACGGGCCAGAATCGGCCAAACTACGAGTGTAATTGACCGACACATAAACGCACCCCAGTGTTCGTTAATCGTGGAAATCACTCTGGGACCCCAAAACAGT
>NW_025228658.1:0-2967 GCF_018294505.1 Triticum aestivum
TGGCCGGCGGCCTCCGGGGGCTAGCATGCCGCCAAATCTTGCGTAGGCGGCCTCTCACAAGTCTGGAAGTGTTGTGGCGGGTGCAAACGCCCGACACGCGTCTCCAGGGTGTGCCCCCTCACGGACGGCGCCGCCGCCGGCACCTGGAGGGGGGAAACGGACGCGTGGTCTACACGGAGGGGATCTTGCTGTGGGTCTGGCCCGGAAGTTGCTCCAAAGTGTTCCTATGGGCTGACCTACCACAACCGGGTGGATAGGTCCACTGCTCAAAGCCCGTCCGTGCAAAGTCAAAGGGCTAGATCCCGTGGTCAAACGCTACAGGGTTAGGCGGGACGGGGGCCCTGGGGGTAGCAATGCCACCCGAGCGTCGCACCGGGCCCCCATACATGCGGGGTGGTGTGGTGGCATGTCCGAAGAGGCGGCACGCTTCTCCGGGGTGTGCCCCCCTCACGAACGGCGATGACACGGTAGTAGACGTTCTGCGGTAACGATGCGGCGTCAATATTATTAACTCGGAGCGCGATAAAATCATGAGTTTTTTACACGACGCGGGCACATGTGCTGTAGGACTGATGGTAAGTTTTCATAATTGTTCGTGATGGAGTAGTATCTGAACAATTCCCTCTATGCGGATTGCTCTTCGCGTGTCTACGACTGTGGCCGGCGGCCTCCGGGGGCTAGCATGCCGCCAAATCTTGCGTAGGCGGCCTCTCACAAGTCTGGAAGTGTTGTGGCGGGTGCAAACGCCCGACACGCGTCTCCGGGGTGTGCCCCCCTCACGGACGGCGCCGCCGCCGGCACCTGGAGGGGGGAAACGGACGCGTCTGGTCTACACGGAGGGGATCTTGCTGTCGGTCTGGCCCGGATGTTGCTCCAAAGTGTTCCTATGGGCTGACCTACCACAACCGGGTGGATAGGTCCACTACTCAAAGCCCGTCCATGCAAAGTCAAAGGGCTAGATCCCGTGGTTAAACGCTACAGGGTTAGGAGGGAAGGGGGCCCTGGGAGGTAGCAATGCCACCCGAGCGTCGCACCGGGCCCCCATACATGCGGGGTGGTGTGGTGGCATGTCCGAAGAGGCAGCACGCGTCTCCGGGGGGTGCCCCCCCTCACGAACGGCGATGACACGGTAGTAGACGTTCTGCGGTAACGATGCGGCGTGAATATTATTAAATACTCGGAGCGCGATAAAATCATGATTTTTTACACGACGCGGGCACATGTGCTGTAGGACTGATGGTAATTTTTCATAATTGTTCGTGATGGAGTAGTATCTGAACAATTCCCTCTATGCGGATTGCTCTTCGCGTGTCTACGACTGTGGCCGGCGGCCTCCGGGGGCTAGCATGCCGACAAATCTTGCGTAGGCGGCCTCTCACAAGTCTGGAAGAGTTGTGGCGGGTGCAAACGCCCGGCACGCGTCTCCGGGGTGTGCCCCCCTCACGGACGGCGCCGCCGCCGGCACCCGGAGGGGGGAAACGGACGCGTCTGGTCTACACGGAGGGGATCTTGCTGTGGGTCTGGCCCGGATGTTGCTCCAAAGTGTTCCTATGGGCTGACCGACCACAACCGGGTGGATAGGTCCACTGCTCAAAGCCCGTCCGTGCAAAGTCAAAGGGCTAGATCCCGTGGTTAAACGCTACAGGGTTAGGCGGGACGGGGGCCCTGGGGGGGTAGCAATGCCACCCGAGCGTCGCACCGGGCCCCCATACATGCGGGGTGGTGTGGTGGCATGTCCGAAGAGGCGGCACGCGTCTCCGGGGGGTGCCCCCCTCACGAACGGCGATGACACGGTAGTAGACGTTTTGGGTAACGATGCGGCGTGAATATTCTTAAATACTCGGAGCGCGATAAAATCATGAGTTTTTTACACGACGCGGGCACATGTGCTGTAGGACTGATGGTAATTTTTCATAATTGTTCGTGATGGAGTAGTATCTGAACAATTCCCTCTATGCGGATTGCTCTTCGCGTGTCTACGACTGTGGCCGGCGGCCTCCGGGGGCTAGCATGCCGACAAATCTTGCGTAGGCGGCCTCTCACAAGTCTGGAAGAGTTGTGGCGGGTGCAAACGCCCGGCACGCGTCTCCGGGGTGTGCCCCCCTCACGGACGGCGCCGCCGCCGGCACCCGGAGGGGGGAAACGGACGCGTCTGGTCTACACGGAGGGGATCTTGCTGTGGGTCTGGCCCGGATGTTGCTCCAAAGTGTTCCTATGGGCTGACCGACCACAACCGGGTGGATAGGTCCACTGCTCAAAGCCCGTCCGTGCAAAGTCAAAGGGCTAGATCCCGTGGTTAAACGCTACAGGGTTAGGCGGGACGGGGGCCCTGGGGGGGTAGCAATGCCACCCGAGCGTCGCACCGGGCCCCCATACATGCGGGGTGGTGTGGTGGCATGTCCGAAGAGGCGGCACGCGTCTCCGGGGGGTGCCCCCCCTCACGAACGGCGATGACACGGTAGTAGACGTTTTGGGTAACGATGCGGCGTGAATATTCTTAAATACTCGGAGCGCGATAAAATCATGAGTTTTTTACACGACGCGGGCACATGTGCTGTAGGACTGATGGTAATTTTTCATAATTGTTCGTGATGGAGTAGTATCTGAACAATTCCCTCTCTGCGGATTGCTCTTCGCGTGTCTACGACTGTGGCCGGCGGCCTCCGGGGGCTAGCATGCCGCCAAATCTTGCGTAGGCGGCCTCTCACAACTCTGGAAGTGTTGTGGCGGGTGCAAACGCCCGGCACGCGTCTCCGGGGTGTGCCCCCCCCTCACGGACGGCGCCGCCGCCGGCACCTGGAGGGGGAATCGGACGTGTCGGGTCTACACGGAGGGGATCTTGCTGTGGGTCTGGCCCGGATGTTGCTCCAAAGTGTTCCTATGGGCTGACCTACCACAACCGGGTGGATAGGTCCACTGCTCAAAGCCCGTCCGTGCAAAGTTAAAGGGCTAGATCCCGTGGTCAAA
>NW_025228658.1:2977-3894 GCF_018294505.1 Triticum aestivum
CGCGTCTCCGGGGTGTGCCCCCCCTCACGGACGGCGCCGCCGCCGGCACCTGGAGGGGGGAAACGGACGCGTCGGGTCTACACGGAGGGGATCTTGCTGTGGGTCTGGCCCGGATGTTGCTCCAAAGTGTTCCTATGGGCTGACCTACCACAACCGGGTGGATAGGTCCACTGCTCAAAGCCCGTCCGTGCAAAGTTAAAGGGCTAGATCCCGTGGTCAAACGCTACAGGGTTAGGCGGGACGGGGGCCCTGGGGGGGGTAGCAATGCCACCCGAGCGTCGCACCGGGCCCCCATACTTGCGGGGTGGTGTGGTGGCATGCCGAAGAGGCGGCACGCGTCTCCGGGGGGTGCCCCCCTCACGAACGGCGATGACACGGTAGTAGACGTTCTGCGGTAACGATGCGGCGTGAATATTATTAAATACTCGGAGCGCGATAAAATCATGAGTTTTTTACACGACGCGGGCACATGTGCTGTAGGACTGATGGTAAGTTTTCATAATTGTTCGTGATGGAGTAGTATCTGAGAAATTCCCTCTATGTGGATTGTCTGCGCGTGTCTATGACTGTGGCCGGCGGCCTCCGGGGGCTAGCATGCCGCCAAATCTTGCGTAGGCGGCCTCTCACAAGTCTGGAAGTGTTGTGGCGGGTGCAAACGCCCGACACGCGTCTCCAGGGTGTGCCCCCTCACGGACGGCGCCGCCGCCGGCACCTGGAGGGGGGAAACGGACGCGTGGTCTACACGGAGGGGATCTTGCTGTGGGTCTGGCCCGGAAGTTGCTCCAAAGTGTTCCTATGGGCTGACCTACCACAACCGGGTGGATAGGTCCACTGCTCAAAGCCCGTCCGTGCAAAGTCAAAGGGCTAGATCCCGTGGTCAAACGCTACAGGGTTAGGCGGGACGGGGGCCCTGGGGG
>NW_025228658.1:5136-12640 GCF_018294505.1 Triticum aestivum
GCACCTGGAGGGGGGAAACGGACGCGTCGGGTCTACACGGAGGGGATCTTGCTGTGGGTCTGGCCCGGATGTTGCTCCAAAGTGTTCCTATGGGCTGACCTACCACAACCGGGTGGATAGGTCCACTGCTCAAAGCACGTCCGTGAAAAGTCAAAGGGCTAGATCCCGTGGTCAAACTCTACAGGGTTAGGCGGGACGGGGGGCCTGGGGGGGCAGTAATGCCACCCGAGCGTCGCACCGGGCCCCCATACATGCGGGGTGGTGTGGTGGCATGTCCGAAGAGGCGGCACGTGTCTCCGGGGGGTGCCCCCCCTCACGAACGGCGATGACACGGTAGTAGACGTTCTGCGGTAACGATGTGGCGTGAATATTATTAAATACTCGGAGCGCGATAAAATCATGAGTTTTTTACACGACGCGGGCACATGTGCTGTAGGACTGATAGTAATTTTCATAATTGTTCGTGATGGAGTAGTATCTGAACAATTCCCTCTATGCGGATTGCTCTTCGCGTGTCTACGACTGTGGCCGGCGGCCTCCGGGGGCTAGCATGCCGCCAAATCTTGCGTAGGCGGCCTCTCACAAGTCTGGAAGAGTTGTGGCGGGTGCAAACGCCCGGCACGCGTCTCCGGGGTGTGCCCCCCTCACGGACGGCGCCGCCGCCGGCACCCGGAGGGGGAAACGGACGCGTCTGGTCTACACGGAGGGGATCTTGCTGTGGGTCTGGCCCGGATGTTGCTCCAAAGTGTTCCTATGGGCTGACCTACCACAACCGGGTGGATAGGTCCACTGCTCAAAGCCCGTCCGTGCAAAGTCAAAGGGCTAGATCCCGTGGTCAAACGCTACAGGGTTAGGCGGGACGGGGGACCTGGGGGGTAGCAATGCCACCCGAGCGTCGCACCGGGCCCCCATACATGCGGGATGGTGTGGTGCCATGTCCGAAGAGGCGGCACGCGTCTCCGGGGGGTGCCCCCCCTCACGAACGGCGATGACACGGTAGTAGACGTTCTGCGGTAACGATGCGGCGTGAATATTATTAAATACTCGGAGCGCGATAAAATCATTAGTTTTTTACACGACGCGGGCACATGTGCTGTAGGACTGATGGAAAGTTTTCATAATTGTTCGTGATGGAGTAGTATCTGAGAAATTCCCTCTATGCGGATTGCTCTTCGCGTGTCTACGACTGTGGCCGGCGGCCTCCGGGGGCTAGCATGCCGCCAAATCTTGCGTAGGCGGCCTCTCACAAGTCTGGAAGTGTTGTGGCGGGTGCAAACGCCCGACACGCGTCTCCGGGGTGTGCCCCCTCACGGACGGCGCCGCCGCCGGCACCTGGATGGGGGAAACGGACGCGTCTGGTCTACACGGAGGGGATCTTGCTGTCGGTCTGGCCCGGATGTTGATCCAAAGTGTTCCTATGGGCTGACCTGCCACAACCGGGTGGATAGGTCCACTGCTCAAAGCCCGTCCGTGCAAAGTCAAAGGGCTAGATCCCATGGTCAAACGCTACAGGGTTAGGCGGGACGGGGGGCCTAGGGGGTAGCAATGCCACCCGAGCGTCGCACCGGGCCCCCATACATGCGGGGTGGTGTGGTCACATGTCCGAAGAGGCGGCACGTTTCTCCGGGGGGTGCCCCCCCTCACGAACGGCTATGACACGCTAGTAGACGTTCTGCGTTAACGATGCGGCGTGAATATTATTAAATACTCGGAGCGCGATAAAATCATGATTTTTTACACGACGCGGGCACATGTGCTGTAGGACTGATGGTAATTTTTCATAATTGTTCGTGATGGAGTAGTATCTGAACAATTCCCTCTATGCGGATTGCTCTTCGCGTGTCTACGACTGTGGCTGGCGGCCTCCGGGGGCTAGCATGCCGCCAAATCTTGCGTATGCGGCCTCTCACAAGTCTGGAAGAGTTGTGGCGGGTGCAAACGCCCGGCACGCGTCTCCGGGGTGTGCCCCCCTCACGGACGGCGCCGCCGCCGGCACCTGGAGGGGGGAAACGGACGCGTCTGGTCTACACGGAGGGGATCTTGCTGTGGGTCTGGCCCGGATGTTGCTCCAAAGTGTTCCTATGGGCTGACCTACCATAACCGGGCGGATAGGTCCACTTCTCAAAGCCCGTCCGTGCAAAGTCAAAGGGCTAGATCCCGTGGTCAAACGCTACAGGGTTAGGCGGGACGGGGGCCCTGGGGGGTAGCAATGCCACCCGAGCGTCGCACCGTGCCCCCATACATGCGGGGTGGTGTGGTGGCATGTCCGAAGAGGCGGCACGCGTCTCCGGGGGGTGCCCCCCCTCACGAACGGCGATGACACGGTAGTAGACGTTCTGCGGTAACGATGCGGCGTGAATATTATTAAATACTCGGAGCGCGATAAAATCATTAGTTTTTTACACGACGCGGGCACATGTGCTGTAGGACTGATGGTAAGTTTTCATAATTGTTCGTGATGGAGTAGTATCTGAGAAATTCCCTCTATGCGGATTGCTCTTCGCGTGTCTACGACTGTGGCCGGCGGCCTCCGGGGGCTAGCATGCCGCCAAATCTTGCGTAGGCGGCCTCTCACAAGTCTGGAAGTGTTGTGGCAGGTGCAAACGCCCGACACGCGTCTCCGGGGTGTGCCCCCTCACGGACGGCGCCGCCGCCGGCACCTGGATGGGGGAAACGGACGCGTCTGGTCTACACGGAGGGGATCTTGCTGTGGGTCTGGCCCGGATGTTGCTCCAAAGTGTTCCTATGGGCTGACCTACCACAACCGGGTGGATAGGTCCACTGCTCAAAGCCCGTCCGTGCAAAGTCAAAGGGCTAGATCCCGTGGTCAAACGCTACAGGGTTAGGCGGGACGGGGGGCCTGGGGGGTAGCAATGCCACCCGACCGTCGCACCGTGCCCCCATACATGTGGGGTGGTGTGGTGGCATGTCCGAAGAGGCGGCACGCGTCTCCGGGGGGTGCCCCCCCTCACGAACGGCGATGACACGGTAGTAGACGTTCTGCGGTAACGATTTGGCGTGAATATTATTAAATACTCGGAGCGCGATAAAATCATGAGTTTTTTACACGACGCGGGCACATGTGCTGTAGGACTGATGGTAATTTTTCATAATTGTTCGTGATGGAGTAGTATCTGAACAATTCCCTCTATGCGGATTGCTCTTCGCGTGTCTACGACTGTGGCCGGCGGCCTCCGGGGGCTAGCATGCCGCCAAATCTTGCGTAGGCGGCCTCTCACAAGTCTGGAAGAGTTGTAGCGGGTGCAAACGCCCGGCACGCGTCTCCGGGGTGTGCCCCCCTCACGGACGCCGCCGCCGCCGGCACCTGGAGGGGGGAACCGGACGCGTCTGGTCTACACGGAGGGGATCTTGCTGTGGGTCTGGCCCGGATGTTGCTCCAAAGTGTTCCTATGGGTTGACCTACCACAACCGGGTGGATAGGTCCACTGCTCAAAGCCCGTCCGTGCAAAGTCAAAGGGCTAGATCCCGTGGTCAAACGCTACAGGGTTAGGCGGGACGGGGGCCCTGGGGGGTAGCAATGCCACCTGAGCGTCGCACCGGGCCCCCATACATGCGGGGTGGTGTGGTGGCATGTCCGAAGAGGCGGCACGCGTCTCCGGGGGGTGCCCCCACTCACGAACGGCGATGACACGGTAGTAGACGTTCTGCGGTAATGATGCGGCGTGAATATTATTAAATACTCGGAGCGCGATAAAATCATGAGTTTTTTACACGACGCGGGCACATGTGCTGTAGGACTGATGGTAAGTTTTCATAATTTTTCGTGATGGAGTAGTATCTGAACAATTCCCTCTATGCGGATTGCTCTTCGCGTGTCTACGACTGTGGCCGGCGGCCTCCGGGGGCTAGCATGCCGCCAAATCATGCGTAGGCGGCCTCTCACAAGTCTGGAAGTGTTGTGGCGGGTGCAAACGCCCGGCACGCGTCTCCCGGGTGTGCCCCCCCTCACGGACGGCGCCGCCGCCGGCACCTGGAGGGGTGAAACGGACGCGTCGGGTCTACACGGAGGGGATCTTGCTGTGGGTCTGGCCCGGATGTTGCTCCAAAGTGTTCCTATGGGCTGACCTACCACAACCGGGTGGATAGGTCCACTGCTCAAAGCCCGTCCGTGCAAAGTCAAAGGGCTAGATCCCGTGGTCAAACGCTACAGGGTTAGGCGGGACGGGGGCCCTGGGGGGTAGCAATGCCACCCGAGCGTCACACCGGGCCCCCATACATGCGGGGTGGTGTGGTGGCATGTCCGATGAGGCGGCACGCGTCTCCGGGGGGTGCCCCCCTCACGAACGGCGATGACACGGTAGTAGACGTTCTGCGGTAACGATGCGGCGTGAATATTATTAAATACTCGGAGCGCGATAAAATCATGAGTTTTTTACACGACGCGGGCACATATGCTGTAGGACTGATGGTAATTTTCATAATTGTTCGTGATGGAGTAGTATCTGAACAATTCCCTCTATGCGGATTGCTCTTCGCGTGTCTACGACTGTGGCCGGCGGCCTCCGGGGGCTAGCATGCCGCCAAATCTTGCGAAGGCGGCCTCTCACAAGTCTGGAAGTGTTGTGGCAGGTGCAAACGCCCGGCACGCGTCTCCGGGGTGTGCCCCCCCTCACGGACGGCGCCGCCGCCGGCACCTGGAGGGGGGAAACGGATGCGTCGAGTCTACACGGAGGGGATCTTGCTGTGGGTCTGGCCCGGATGTTGCTCCAAAGTGTTCCTATGGGCTGTCCTGCCACAACCGGGTGGATAGGTCCACTGCTCAAAGCCCGTCCGTGCAAAGTCAAAGGTCTAGATTCCGTGGTCAAACGCTACAGGGTTAGGCGGGACGGGGGCCCTGGGGGGGTAGCAATGCCACCCGAGCGTCGCACCGGGCCCCCATACATGCGGGGTGGTGTGGTGGCATGTCCGAAGAGGCGGTACGTGTCTCCGGGGGGTGCCCCCCCTCACGAACGGCGATGACACGGTAGTAGACGTTCTGCGGTAACGATGCGGCGTGAATATTATTAAATACTCGGAGCGCGATAAAATCTTGATTTTTTACACGACGCGGGCACATGTGCTGTAGGACTGATGGTAATTTTTCATAATTGTTCGTGATGGAGTAGCATCTGAACAATTCCCTCTATGCGGATTGCTCTTCGCGTGTCTACGACTGTGGCCGGCGGCCTCCGGGGGCTAGCATGCCGACAAATCTTGCGTAGGCGGCCTCTCACAAGTCTGGAAGTGTTGTGGCGGGTGCAAACGCCCGGCACGCGTCTCCGGGGTGTGCCCCCCCTCACGGACGGCGCCGCCGCCGGCACCTGGAGGGGGGAAACGGACGCGTCGGGTCTACACAGAGGGGATCTTGCTGTGGGTCTGGCCCGGATGTTGCTCCAATGTGTTCCTATGGGCTGACCTACCACAACCGGGTGGATCGGTCCTCTGCTCAAAGCCCGTCCGTGAAAAGTCAAAGGGCTAGATCCCGTGGTCAAACGCTACAGGGTTAGGCGGGACGGGGGCCCTGGGGGGGTAGCAATGCCACCCGAGCGTCGCACCGGGCCCCCATACATGCGGGGTGGTGTGGTGGCATGTCCGAAGAGGCGGCACGCGTCTCCGGGGGGTGCCCCCCTCACGAACGGCAATGACACGGTAGTAGACGTTCTGCGGTAACGATGCGGCGTGAATATTCTTAAATACTCGGAGCGCGATAAAATCATAAGTTTTTTACACGACGTGGGCACATGTGCTGTAGGACTGATGGTAATTTTTCATAATTGTTCGTGATGGAGTAGTATCTGAACAATTCCCTCTATGCGGATTGCTCTTCGCGTGTCTATGACTGTGGCCGGCGGCCTCCGGGGGCTAGCATGCCGCCAAATATTGCGTAGGCGGCCTCTCACAAGTCTGGAAGAGTTGTGGCGGGTGCAAACGCCCGGCACGCGTCTCCGGGGTGTGCCCCCCTCACGGACGGCGCCGCCGCCGGCACCTGGAGGGGGGAAACGGACACGTCTGGTCTACACGGAGGGGATCTTGCTGTGGGTCTGGCCCGGATGTTGCTCCAAAGTGTTCCTATGGGCTGACCTACCACAACCGGGTGGATAGGTCCACTGCTCAAAGCCCGTCCGTGCAAAGTCAAAGGGCTAGATCCCGTGGTCAAACGCTACAGGGTTAGGCGGGACGGGAGCCCTGGGGGGTAGCAATGCCACCCGAGCGTCGCACCGGGCCCCCATACATGCGGGGTGGTGTGGTGGCATGTCCGATGAGGCGGCACGCGTCTCCGGGGGGTGCCCCCCTCACGAACGGCGATGACACGGTAGTAGACGTTCTGCCGTAACGATGCGGCGTGAATATTATTAAATACTCGGAGCGCGATAAAATCATGAGTTTTTTACACGACGCGGGCACATGTGCTGTAGGACTGATGGTAATTTTCATAATTGTTCGTGATGGAGTAGTATCTGAACAATTCCCTCTATGCGGATTGCTCTTCGCGTGTCTACGACTGTGGCCGGCGGCCGCCGGGGGCTAGCATGCCGCCAAATCTTGCGAAGGCGGCCTCTCACAAGTCTGGAACTGTTGTGGCGGATGCAAACGCCCGGCACGCGTCTCCGGGGTGTGCCCCCCTCACGGACGGCGCCGCCGCCGGCACCTGGAGGTGGGAAACGGACGCGTCAGGTCTACACAGAGGGGATCTTGCTGTGGGCCTGGCCCGGATGTTGCTCCAAAGTGTTCCTATGGGCTGAACTGCCACAACCGGGTGGATAGGTCCACTGCTCAAAGCCCGTTCGTGCAATGTCAAAAGGCTAGATCCCGTGGTCAAACGCTACAGGGTTAGGCGGGACGGGGGCCCTGGGGGGGTAGCAATGCCACCCGAGCGTCGCACCGGGCCCCCATACATGCGGGGTGGTGTGGTGGCATGTCCGAAGAGGCGGCACGTGTCTCCGGGGGGTGCCCCCTCACGAACGGCGATGACACGGTAGTAGACGTTCTGCGATAACGATGCGGCGTGAATATTATTAAATACTCGGAGCGCGATAAAATCATGATTTTTTTACACGACGCGGGCACATGTGCTGTAGGACTGATGGTAATTTTTCATAATTGTTCGTGATGGAGTAGTATCTGAACAATTCCCTCTATGCGGATTGCTCTTCGCGTTTCTACGACTGTGGCCGGCGGCCTCCGGGGGCTAGCATGTCGCCAAATCTTGCGTAGGCGGCCTCTCACAAGTCTGGAAGAGTTGTGGCGGGTGCAAACGCCCGGCACGCGTCTCCGGGGTGTGCCCCCCTCACGGACGGCGCCGCCGCCGGCACCTGGAGGGGGGAAACGGACGCGTCTGGTCTACACGGAGGGGATCTTGCTGTGGGTCTGGCCCGGATGTTGCTCCAAAGAGTTCCTATGGGCTGACCTACCACAACCGGGTGGATAGGTCCACTGCTCAAAGCCCGTCCGTGCAAAGTCAAAGGGCTAGATCTCGTGGTCAAACGCTACAGGGTTAGGCGGG
>NW_025228658.1:12650-13349 GCF_018294505.1 Triticum aestivum
GGACGGCGCCGCCGCCGGCACCTGGAGGGGGGAAACGGACGCGTCGGGTCTACACGGAGGGGATCTTGCTGTGGGTCTGGCCCGGATGTTGCTCCAAAGTGTTCCTATGGGCTGTCCTGCCACAACCGGGTGGATAGGTCCACTGCTCAAAGCCCGTGCGTGCAAAGTCAAAGGGCTAGATCCCGTGGTCAAACGCTACACGGTTAGGCGGGACGGGGGCCCTGGGGGGGGGGTAGCAATGCCACCCGAGCGTCGCACCGGGCCCCCATACATGCGGGGTGGTGTGGTGGCATGTCCGAAGAGGCGGCACGCGTCTCCGGGGGGTGCCCCCCTCACGAACGGCGATGACACGGTAGTAGACGTTCTGCGGTAACGATGCGGCGTGAATATTATTAAATACTCGGAGCGCGATAAAATCATGATTTTTTACACGACGCGGGCACATGTGCTGTAGGACTGATGGTAATTTTTCATAATTGTTCGTGATGGAGTAGTATCTGAACAATTCCCTCTATGCGGATTGCTCTTCGCGTGTCTACGACTGTGGCCGGCGGCCTCCGGGGGCTAGCATGCCGCCAAATCTTGCGTAGGCGGCCTCTCACAAGTCTGGAAGTGTTGTGGCGGGTGCAAACGCCCGGCACGCGTCTCCGGGGTGTGCCCCCCCTGACGGACGGCGTCGCCGCCGGCACCTGGAGGGGG
>NW_025228658.1:13359-25883 GCF_018294505.1 Triticum aestivum
TCCAAAGAGTTCCTATGGGCTGACCTACCACAACCGGGTGGATAGGTCCACTGCTCAAAGCCCGTCCGTGCAAAGTCAAAGGGCTAGATCTCGTGGTCAAACGCTACAGGGTTAGGCGGGACGGGGGCCCTGGGGGGGGGGGTAGCAATGCCACCCGAGCGTCGCACCGGGCCCCCATACATGCGGGGTGGTGTGGTGGCATGTCCGAAGAGGCGGCACGCGTCTCCGGGGGGTGCCCCCCTCACGAACGGCGATGACACGGTAGTAGACGTTCTGCGGTAACGATGCGGCGTGAATATTCTAAAATACTCGAAGCGCGATAAAATCATAAGTTTTTCACACGATGCGGGCACATGTGCTGTAGGACTGATGGTAATTTTTCATAATTGTTCGTGATGGAGTAGTATCTGAACAATTCCCTCTATGCGGATTGCTCTTCGCGTGACTATGACTGTGGCCGGCGGCCTCCGGGGGCTAGCATGCCGCCAAATATTGCGTAGGCGGCCTCTCACAAGTCTCGAAGAGTTGTGGCGGGTGCAAACGCCCGGCACGCGTCTCCGGGGTGTGCCCCCTCACGGACGGCGCTGCCGCCGGCACCTGGAGGGGGGAAACGGACGCGTCTGGTCTACACGGAGGGGATCTTGCTGTGGGTCTGGCCCGGATGTTGCTCCAAAGTGTTCCTATGGGCTGACCTACCACAACCGGGTGGATAGGTCCACTGCTCAAAGGCCGTCCGTGCAAAGTCAAAGGGCTAGATCCCGTGGTCAAACGCTACAGGGTTAGGCGGGACGGGAGCCCTGGGGGGTAGCAATGCCACCCGAGCGTCGCACCGGGCCCCCAGACATGCGGGGTGGTGTGGTGGCATGTCCGATGAGGCGGCACGCGTCTCCGGGGGGTGCCCCCCTCACGAACGGCGATGACACGGTAGTAGACGTTCTGCGGTAACGATGCGGCGTGAATATTCTTAAATACTCGGAGCGCGATAAAATCATGAGTTTTTTACACGACGCGGGCACATGTGCTGTAGGACTGATGGTAATTTTATATAATTGTTCGTGATGGAGTAGTATCTGAACAATTCCCTCTATGCGGATTGCTCTTCGCGTGTCTACGACTGTGGCCGGCGGCCTCCGGGGGCTAGCATGCCGCCAAATCTTGCGTAGGCGGCCTCTCACAAGCCAGGAAGTGTTGTGGCGGGTGCAAACGCCCGGCACGCGTCTCCGGGGTGTGCCCCCCCTCTCGGACGGCGCCGCCGCCGGCACCTGGTGGGGGGAAACGGATGCGTCGGGTCTACACGGAGGAGATCTTGCTGTGGGTCTGGCCCGGATGTTGCTCCAAAGTGTTCCTATGGGCTGACCTACCACAACCGGGTGGATAGGTCCACTTCTCAAAGCCCGTCCGTGCAAAGTCAAAGGGCTAGATCCCGTGGTCAAACGCTACAGGGTTAGGCGGGACGGGGGCCCTGGGGGGTAGAAATGCCACCCGAGCATCGCAGCGGGCCCCCATACAAGCGGACTGGTGTGGTGGCATGTCTGAAGAGGCGGCACGCGTCTCCGGGGGGTGCCCCCCCTCACGAACGGCGATGACACGGTAGTAGACGTTCTGCGGTAACGATGCGGCCTGAATATTCTTAAATACTCGGAGCGCGATAAAATCATGAGTTTTTTACACGACGCGGGCACATGTGCTGTAGGACTGATGGTAATTTTTCATAATTGTTCGTGATGGAGTAGTATCTGAGAAATTCCCTCTATGCGGATTGCTCTTCGCGTGTCTACGACTGTGGCCGGCGGCCTCCGGGGGCTAGCATGCCGCCAAATCTTGCGTAGGCGGCCTCTCACGAGTCTCCGGGGTGTCTCCGGGGTGTGCCCCCCTCACGGACGGCGCCGCCGCCGGCACCTGGAGGGGGGAAACGGACGCGTCTGGTCTACACGGAGGGGATCTTGCTGTGGGTCTGGCCCGGATGTTGCTCCAAAGTGTTCCTATGGGCTGACCTACCACAACCGGGTGGATAGGTCCACTGCTCAAAGCCCGTCCGTGCAAAGTCAAAGGGCTAGATCCCATGGTCAAACGCCACAGGGTTAGGCGGGACGGGGGCCCTGAGGGGTAGCAATGCCACCCGAGCGTCGCACCGGGCCCCCATACATGCGGGGTGGTGTGGTGGCATGTCCGAAGAGGCGACACGCGTCTCCGGGGGGTGCCCCCCCTCATGAACGGCGATGACACGGTAGTAGACGTTCTGCGGTAACGATTTGGCGTGAATATTATTAAATACTCAGAGCGCGATAAAATCATGACTTTTTTACACGACGCGGGCACATGTGTTGTAGGACTGATGGTAATTTTTCATAATTGTTCGTGATGGAGTACTATCTGAACAATTCCCTCTATGCGGATTGCTCTTCGCGTGTCTACGACTGTGGCCGGCGGCCTCCGGGGGCTAGCATGCCGCCAAATCTTGCGTAGGCGGCCTCTCACAAGTCTGGAAGAGTTGTGGCGGGTGCAAACGCCCGGCACGCGTCTCCGGAGTGTGCCCCCCTCACGGACGGCGCCGCCTCCGGCACCTGGAGGGGGGAAACGGACGCGTCTGGTCTACACGGAGGGGATCTTGCTGTGGGTCTGGACCGGATGTTGCTCCAAAGTGTTCCTATGGGCTGACCTACCACAACCGGGTGGATAGGTCCACTGCTCAAAGCCCGTGCGTGCAAAGTCAAAGGGCTAGATCCCGTGGTCAAACGCTACAGGGTTAGGCCGGACGGGGGCCCTGGGGGTAGCAATGCCACCCGAGCGTCGCACCGGGCCCCCATACATGCGGGGTGGTGTGGTGGCATGTCCGAAGAGGCGGCACGCGTCTCCGGGGGGTGCCCCCCCTCACGAACGGCGATGACACGGTAGTAGACGTTCTGCGGTAACGATGCGGCGTGAATATTATTAAATACTCGGAGCGCGATAAAATCATGAGTTTTTTACACGACGCGGGCACATGTGCTGTAGGACTGATGGTAAGTTTTCTAAAATTTTCGTGATGGAGTAGTATCTGAGAAATTCCCTCTATGCGGATTGCTCTTCGCGTGTCTACGACTGTGGCCGGCGGCCTCCGGCGGCTAGCATGCCGCCAAATCTTGCGTAGGCGGCCTCTAACAAGTCTGGAAGAGTTGTGGCGGGTGCAAACTCCCGGCACGCGTCTCCGGGGTGTGCCCCTCTCACGGACGGCGCCGCCGACGGCACCTGGAGGGGGGAAACGGACGCGTCTGGTCTACACGGAGGCGATCTTGCTGTGGGTCTGGCCCGGATGTTGCTCCAAAGTGTTCCTATGGGCTAACCTACCACAACCGGGTGGATAGGTCCACTGCTCAAAGCCCATCCGTGCAAAGTCAAAGGGCTAGATCCCGTGGTCAAACGCTACAGGGTTAGGCGGGACGGGGGCCCTGGGGGGTAGCAATGCTACCCGAGCATCGTACTGGGCCCCCATACATGCGGGGTGGTGTGGTGGCATGTCCGAAGAGGCGGCACGCGTCTCCGGGGGGTGCCCCCCCTCACAAACGGCGATGACACGGTAGTAGACGTTCTACGGTAATGATTTGGCGTGAATATTATTAAATACTCGGAGCGCGATAAAATCATGAGTTTTTCACACGACGCGGGCACATGTGCTGTAGGACTGATGGTAATTTTTCATAATTGTTCGTGATGGAGTAGTATCTGAACAATTCCCTCTATGCGGATTGCTCTTCGCGTGTCTACGACTGTGGCCGGCGGCCTCCGGGGGCTAGCATGCCGCCAAATCTTGCGTAGGCGGCCTCTCACAAGTCTGGAAGAGTTGTGGCGGGTGCAAACGCCCGGCACGCGTCTCCGGGGTGTGCCCCCCTCACGGACGGCGCCGCCGCCGGCACCTGGAGGGGGAAACCGACGCGTCTTGTCTACACGTAGGGGATCTTGCTGTGGGTCTGGCCCGGATGTTGCTCCAAAGTGTTCCTATGGGCTGACCTACCACAACCGGGTGGATAGGTCCACTGCTCAAAGCCCGTCCGTGCAAAGTCAAAGGGCTAGATCCCGTGGTCAAACGCTACAGTGTTAGGCAGGATGGGGGCCCTGGGGGGTAGCAATGCCACCCGAGCATCGCACTGGGCCCCCATACATGCGGGGTGGTGTGGTGGCATGTCCGAAGAGGCGGCACGAGTCTCCGGGGGGGTGCCCCCCCTCACGAACGGCGATGACACGGTAGTAGACCTTCTGCGGTAACGATTTGGTGTGAATATTATTAAATACTCGGAGCGCGATAAAATCATGAGTTTTTTACACGACGCGGGCACATGTGCTGTAGGACTGATGGTAATTTTTCATAATTGTTCGTGATGGAGTAGTATCTGAACAATTCCCTCTATGCGGATTGCTCTTCACGTGTCTACGACTGTGGCCGGCGGCCTCCGGGGGCTAGCATGCCGCCAAATCTTGCCTAGGCGGCCTCACTCAAGCCTGGAAGTGTTGTGGCGGGTGCAAACGCCCGGCACGCGTCTCCGGGGTGTGCCCCCCTCACGGACGGCGCCGCCGCCGGCACCTGGAGGGGGGAAACGGACGCGTCGGGTCTAGACGGAGGGGATCTTGCTGTGGGTCTGGCCCGGATGTTGCTCCAAAGTGTTCCTATGGGCTGACCTACCACAACCGGGTGGATAGGTCCACTGCTCAAAGCCCGTCTGTGAAAAGTCAAAGGGCTAGATCCCGTGGTCAAACGCTACAGGGTTAGGCGGGACGGGGGCCCTGGGGGGTAGCAATGCCACCCGAGCATCGCACCAGGCCCCCATACATGCGGGGTGGTGTGGTGGCATGTCCGAAGAGGCGGCACGCGTCTCTGGGGGGTGCCCCCCTCACGAACGGCGATGACACGGTAGTAGACGTTCTGCGGTAACGATGCGGCATGAATATTATTAAATACTCGGAGCGCGCTAAAATCATGAGTTTTTTACACGACGCGGGCACATGTGCTGTAGGACTGATGGTAATTTTTCATAATTGTTCGTGATGGAGTAGTATCTGAGAAATTCCCTCTATGCGGATTGCTCTTCGCGTGTCTACGACTGTGGCCGGCGGCCTCCGGGGGCTAGCATGCCGCCAAATCTTGCGTAGGCGGCCTCTCACAAGTCTGGAAGTGTTGTGGCAGGTGCAAACGCCCGGCACGCGTCTCCGGGGTGTGCCCCCTCACGGACGGCGCCGCCGCCGGCACCTGGAGGGGGGAAATGGACGCGTCTGGTCTACACGGAGGGGATCTTGCTGTGGGTCTGGCCCGGATGCTGCTCCAAAGTGTTCCTATGGGCTGACCTACCACAACCGGGTGGATAGGTCCACTGCTTAAAGCCCGTCCGTGCAAAGTCAAAGGGCTAGATCCCGTGGTCAAACGCTACAGGATTAGGCGGGACGGGGGCCCTGGGGGTAGCAATGCCACCCGAGCGTCGCACCGGGCCCCCATACATGCGGGGTGGTGTGGTGGCATGTCCGAAGAGGCGGCACGCGTCTCTGGGGGGTGCCCCCCCTCACGAACGGCGATGACACGGTAGTAGACGTTCTGCGGTAACGATTTGGCGTGAATATTATTAAATACTCGGAGCGCGATAAAATCATGAGTTTTTTACACGATGCGGGCACATGTGCTGTAGGACTGATGGTAAATTTTCATAATTGTTCGTGATGGAGTAGTATCTGAACAATTCCCTCTATGCGGATTGCTCTTCGCGTGTCTACGACTGTGGCCGGCGGCCTCCGGGGGCTAGCATGCCGCCAAATCTTGCGTAGGCGGCCTCTCAGAAGTCTGGAAGTGTTGTGGCGGGTGCAAACGCCCGACACGCGTCTCCGGGGTGTGCCCCCCTCACGGACGGCGCCGCCGCCGGCACCTGGAGGGGGGAAACGGACGCGTCTGGTCTACACGGAGGGGATCTTGCTGTGGGTCTGGCCCGGATGTTGCTCCCAAGTGTTCCTATGGGTTGACCTACCACAACCGGGCGGATAGGTCCACTGCTCAAAGCCCGTCCGTGCAAAGTCAAAGGGCTAGATCCCGTGGTCAAACGCTACAGGGTTAGGCGGGACGGGAGCCCTGGGGGGGTAGCAATGCCACCCGAGCGTCGCACCGGGCCCCCAGACATGCGGGGTGGTGTGGTGGCATGTCCGAAGAGGCGGCACGCGTCTCCGGGGGGTGCCCCCCTCACGAACTGCGATGACACGGTAGTAGACGTTCTGCGGTAACGATGCGGCGTGAATATTATTAAATACTCGGAGCGCGATAAAATCATGAGTTTTCTACACGACGCGGGCACATGTGCTGTAGGACTGATGGTAATTTTTCATAATTGTTCGTGATGGAGTAGTATCTGAACAATTCCCTCTATGCGGATTGCTCTTCGCGTGTCTACGACTGTGGCCGGCGGCCTCCGGGGGCTAGCATGCCGCCAAATCTTGCGTAGGCGGCCTCTCACAAGTCTGGAAGTGTTGTGGCGGGTGCAAACGCCCGGCACGCGTCTCCCGGGTGTGCCCCCCCTCACGGACGGCGCCGCCGCCGGCACCTGGAGGGGGGAAACGGACGCGTCGGGTCTACACGGAGGGGATCTTGCTGTGGGTCTGGCCCGGATGTTGCTCCAAAGTGTTCCTATGGGCTGACCTGCCACAACCGGGTGGATAGGTCCACTGCTCAAAGCCCGTCCGTGCAAAGTCAAAGGGCTAGATCCCGTGGTCAAACGCTACAGGGTTAGGCGGGACGGGGGCCCTGGGGGGTAGCAATGCCACCCGAGCATCGCACCGGTCCCCCATACATGCGGGGTGGTGTGGTGGCATGTCCGAAGAGGCGCCACGCGTCTCCGGGGGGTGCCCCCCCTCACGAACGGCGATGACACTGTAGTAGACGTTCTGCGGTAACGATCCGGCGTGAATATGATTAAATACTCGGAGCGCGATAAAATGAAGAGTTTTTTACACGACGCGGGCACATGTGCTGTAGGACTGATGGTAATTTTCATAATTGTTCGTGATGGAGTAGTATCTGAACAATTCCCTCTATGCGGATTGCTCTTCGCGTGTCTACGACTGTGGCCGGCGGCCTCCGGGGGCTAGCATGCCGCCAAATCTTGCGAAGGCGGCCTCTCACAAGTCTGGAAGTGTTGTGGCGGGTGCAAACGCCCGGCACGCGTCTCCGGGGTGTGCCCCCCTCACGGACGGCGCCGCAGCCGGCACCTGGAGGGGGGAAACGGACGCGTCGGGTCTACACGGAGGGGATCTTGCTGTGGGTCTGGCCCGGATGTTGCTCCAAAGTGTTCCTATGGGCTGACCTGCCACAACCGGGTGGATAGGTCCACTGCTCAAAGCCCGTCCGTGCAAAGTCAAAGGGCTAGATCCCGTGGTCAAATGCTACAGGGTTAGGCGGGACGGGTGCCCTGGGGGGGTAGCAATGCCACCCGAGCGTCGCACCGGGCCCCCATACATGCGGGGTGGTGTGGTGGCATGTCCGAAGAGGCGGCACGCGTCTCCGGGGGGTGCCCCCCCTCACGAACGGGGATGACACGGTAGTAGACGTTCTGAAGTAACGATGCGGCGTGAATATTCTTAAATACTCGGAGCGCGATAAAATCATGAGTTTTCTACACGACGCGGGCACATGTGCTGTAGGACTGATGGTAATTTTTCATAATTGTTCGTGATGGAGTAGTATCTGAACAATTCCCTCTATGCGGATTGCTCTTCGCGTGTCTACGACTGTGGCCGGCGGCCTCCGGGGGCTAGCATGCCGCCAAATCTTGCGTAGGCGGCCTCTCACAAGTCTGGAAGTGTTGTGGCGGGTGCAAACGCCCGGCACGCGTCTCCCGGGTGTGCCCCCCCTCACGGACGGCGCCGCCGCCGGCACCTGGAGGGGGGAAACGGACGCGTCGGGTCTACACGGAGGGGATCTTGCTGTGGGTCTGGCCCGGATGTTGCTCCAAAGTGTTCCTATGGGCTGACCTGCCACAACCGGGTGGATAGGTCCACTGCTCAAAGCCCGTCCGTGCAAAGTCAAAGGGCTAGATCCCGTGGTCAAACGCTACAGGGTTAGGCGGGACGGGGGCCCTGGGGGGTCGCAATGCCACCCGAGCGTCGCACCGGGCCCCCATACATGCGGGGTGGTGTGGTGGCATGTCCGAAGAGGCGGCACGCGTCTCCGGGGGTGCCCCCCTCACGAACGGCGATGACACGGTAGTAGACGTTCTGCGGTAACGATGCGGCGTGAATATTATTAAATACTCGGAGCGCGATAAAATCATGAGTTTTTTACACGACGCGGGCACATGTGCTGTAGGACTGATGGTAATTTTTCATAATTGTTCGTGATGGAGTAGTATCTGAACAATTCCCTCTATGCGGATTGCTCTTCGCGTGTCTACGACTGTGGCCGGCGGCCTCCGGGGGCTAGCATGCCGCCAAATCTTGCGTAGGCGGCCTCTCACAAGTCTGGAAGTGTTGTGGCGGGTGCAAACGCCCGACACGCGTCTCCGGGGTGTGCCCCCCTCACGGACGGCGCCGCCGCCAGCACCTGGAGGTGGGAAACGGACGCGTCTGGTCTACACGGAGGGGATCTTGCTGTGGGTCTGGCCCGGATGTTGCTCCAAAGTGTTCCTATGGGTTGACCTACCACAACCGGGCGGATAGGTCCACTGCTCAAAGCCCGTCCGTGCAAAGTCAAAGGGCCAGATCCCGTGGTCAAACGCTACAGGGTTAGGCGGGACGGGGGCCCTGGGGGGTCGCAATGCCACCCGAGCGTCGCACCGGGCCCCCATACATGCGGGGTGGTGTGGTGGCATGTCCGAAGAGGCGGCACGCGTCTCCGGGGGGTGCCCCCCTCACGAACAGCGATGACACGGTAGTAGACGTTCTGCGGTAACGATGCGGCGTGAATATTATTAAATACTCGGAGCGCGATAAAATCATGAGTTTTCTACACGACGCGGGCACATGTGCTGTAGGACTGATGGTAATTTTTCATAATTGTTCGTGATGGAGTAGTATCCGAACAATTCCCTCTATGCGGATTGCTCTTCGCGTGTCTACGACTATGGCCGGCGGCCTCCGGGGGCTAGCATGCCGCCAAATCTTGCGTAGGCGGCCTCTCACAAGTCTGGAAGTGTTGTGGCGGGTGCAAACGCCCGGCACGCGTCTCCCGGGTGTGCCCCCCCTCACGGACGGCGCCGCCGCCGGCACCTGGAGGGGGGAAACGGACGCGTCGGGTCTACACGGAGGGGATCTTGCTGTGGGTCTGGCCCGGATGTTGCTCCAAAGTGTTCCTATGGGCTGACCTGCCACAACCGGGTGGATAGGTCCACTGCTCAAAGCCCGTCCGTGCAAAGTCAAAGGGCTAGATCCCGTGGTCAAACACTACAGGGTTAGGCGGGACGGGGGCCCTGGGGGGTAGCAATGCCACCCGAGCATCGCACCGAGCCCCCATACATGCGGGGTGGTGTGGTGGCATGTCCGAAGAGGCGCCACGCGTCTCCGGGGGGTGCCCCCCTCACGAACGGCGATGACACGGTAGTAGACGTTCTGCGGTAACGATGCGGCGTGAATATGATTAAATACTCGGAGCGCGATAAAATCAAGAGTTTTTTACACGACGCGGGCACATGTGCTGTAGGACTGATGGTAATTTTCATAATTGTTCGTGATGGAGTAGTATCTGAACAATTCCCTCTATGCGGATTGCTCTTCGCGTGTCTACGACTGTGGCCGGCGGCCTCCGGGGGCTAGCATGCCGCCAAATCTTGCGAAGGCGGCCTCTCACAAGTCTGGAAGTGTTGTGGCGGGTGCAAACGCCCGGCACGCGTCTCCGGGGTGTGCCCCCCTCACGGACGGCGCCGCAGCCGGCACCTGGAGGGGGGAAACGGACGCGTCGGGTCTACACGGAGGGGATCTTGCTGTGGGTCTGGCCCGGATGTTGCTCCAAAGTGTTCCTATGGGCTGACCTGCCACAACCGGGTGGATAGGTCCACTGCTCAAAGCCCGTCCGTGCAAAGTCAAAGGGCTAGATCCCGTGGTCAAATGCTACAGGGTTAGGCGGGACGGGTGCCCTGGGGGGGTAGCAATGCCACCCGAGCGTCGCACCGGGCCCCCATACATGCGGGGTGGTGTGGTGGCATGTCCGAAGAGGCGGCACGCGTCTCCGGGGGGTGCCCCCCCTCACGAACGGGGATGACACGGTAGTAGACGTTCTGCAGTAACGATGCGGCGTGAATATTCTTAAATACTCGGAGCGCGATAAAATCATGAGTTTTCTACACGACGCGGGCACATGTGCTGTAGGACTGATGGTAATTTTTCATAATTGTTCGTGATGGAGTAGTATCTGAACAATTCCCTCTATGCGGATTGCTCTTCGCGTGTCTACGACTGTGGCCGGCGGCCTCCGGGGGCTAGCATGCCGCCAAATCTTGCGTAGGCGGCCTCTCACAAGTCTGGAAGTGTTGTGGCGGGTGCAAACGCCCGGCACGCGTCTCCCGGGTGTGCCCCCCCTCACGGACGGCGCCGCCGCCGGCACCTGGAGGGGGGAAACGGACGCGTCGGGTCTACACGGAGGGGATCTTGCTGTGGGTCTGGCCCGGATGTTGCTCCAAAGTGTTCCTATGGGCTGACCTGCCACAACCGGGTGGATAGGTCCACTGCTCAAAGCCCGTCCGTGCAAAGTCAAAGGGCTAGATCCCGTGGTCAAACGCTACAGGGTTAGGCGGGACGGGGGCCCTGGGGGGTAGCAATGCCACCCGAGCATCGCACCGAGCCCCCATACATGCGGGGTGGTGTGGTGGCATGTCCGAAGAGGCGCCACGCGTCTCCGGGGGGTGCCCCCCCTCACGAACGGCGATGACACGGTAGTAGACGTTCTGCGGTAACGATGCGGCGTGAATATGATTAAATACTCGGAGCGCGATAAAATGAAGAGTTTTTTACACGACGCGGGCACATGTGCTGTAGGACTGATGGTAATTTTCATAATTGTTCGTGATGGAGTAGTATATGAACAATTCCCTCTATGCGGATTGCTCTTCGCGTGTCTACGACTGTGGCCGGCGGCCTCCGGGGGCTAGCATGCCGCCAAATCTTGCGAAGGCGGCCTCTCACAAGTCTGGAAGTGTTGTGGCGGGTGCAAACGCCCGGCACGCGTCTCCGGGGTGTGCCCCCCTCACGGACGGCGCCGCAGCCGGCACCTGGAGGGGGGAAACGGACGCGTCGGGTCTACACGGAGGGGATCTTGCTGTGGGTCTGGCCCGGATGTTGCTCCAAAGTGTTCCTATGGGCTTACCTGCCACAACCGGGTGGATAGGTCCACTGCTCAAAGCCCGTCCGTGCAAAGTCAAAGGGCTAGATCCCGTGGTCAAATGCTACAGGGTTAGGCGGGACGGGTGCCCTGGGGGGGTAGCAATGCCACCCGAGCGTCGCACCGGGCCCCCATACATGCGGGGTGGTGTGGTGGCATGTCCGAAGAGGCGGCACGCGTCTCCGGGGGGTGCCCCCCCTCACGAACGGGGATGACACGGTAGTAGACGTTCTGCGGTAACGATGCGGCGTGAATATTCTTAAATACTCGGAGCGCGATAAAATCATGAGTTTTTTACACGACGTGGGCACATGTGCTGTAGGACTGATGGTAATTTTTCATAATTGTTCGTGATGGAGTAGTATCTGAACAATTCCCTCTATGCGGATTGCTCTTCGCGTGTCTACGACTGTGGCCGGTGGCCTCCGGGGGCTAGCATGCCGCCAAATCTTGCGTAGGCGGCCTCTCACAAGTCTGGAAGAGTTGTGGCGGGTGCAAACGCCCGGCACGCGTCTTCGGAGTGTGCCCCCCTCACGGACGGCGCCGCCTCCGGCACCTGGAGGGGGGAAACGGACGCGTCTGGTCTACACGGAGGGGATCTTGCTGTGGGTCTGGCCCGGATGTTGCTCCAAAGTGTTCCTATGGGCTGACCTACCACAACCGGGTGGATAGGTCCACTGCTCAAAGCCCGTCCGTGCAAAGTCAAAGGGCTAGATCCCGTGGTCAAACGCTACAGGGTTAGGCGGGACGGGGGCCCTGGGGGGTAGCAATGCCACCCGAGCGTCGCACCGGGCCCCCATACATGCGGGGTGGTGTGGTGGCATGTCCGATGAGGTGGCACGCGTCTCCGGGGGGTGCCCCCCCTCACGAACGGCGATGACACGGTAGTAGACGTTCTGCGGTAACGATGCGGTGTGAATATTATTAAATACTCGGAGCACGATAAAATCATGAGTTTTTTACACGATGCGGGCACATGTGCTGTAGGACTGATGGTAAATTTTCATAATTGTTCGTGATGGAGTAGTATCTGAACAATTCCTTCTATGCGGATTGCTCTTCGCGTGTCTACGACTGTGGCCGGCGGCCTCCGGGGGCTAGCATGCCGCCAAATCTTGCGTAGGCGGCCTCTCACAAGTCTGGAAGTGTTGTGGCGGGTGCAAACGCCCGACACGCGTCTCCGGGGTGTGCCCCCCTCACGGACGGCGCC
>NW_025228658.1:26908-42451 GCF_018294505.1 Triticum aestivum
CTACACGGAGGGGATCTTGCTGTGGGTCTGGCCCGGATGTTGCTCCAAAGTGTTCCTATGGGCTGACCTGCCACAACCGGGTGGATAGGTCCACTGCTCAAAGCCCGTCCGTGCAAAGTCAAAGGGCTAGATCCCGTGGTCAAACACTACAGGGTTAGGCGGGACGGGGGCCCTGGGGGGTAGCAATGCCACCCGAGCATCGCACCGAGCCCCCATACATGCGGGGTGGTGTGGTGGCATGTCCGAAGAGGCGCCACGCGTCTCCGGGGGGTGCCCCCCTCACGAACGGCGATGACACGGTAGTAGACGTTCTGCGGTAACGATGCGGCGTGAATATGATTAAATACTCGGAGCGCGATAAAATCAAGAGTTTTTTACACGACGCGGGCACATGTGCTGTAGGACTGATGGTAATTTTCATAATTGTTCGTGATGGAGTAGTATCTGAACAATTCCCTCTATGCGGATTGCTCTTCGCGTGTCTACGACTGTGGCCGGCGGCCTCCGGGGGCTAGCATGCCGCCAAATCTTGCGAAGGCGGCCTCTCACAAGTCTGGAAGTGTTGTGGCGGGTGCAAACGCCCGGCACGCGTCTCCGGGGTGTGCCCCCCTCACGGACGGCGCCGCAGCCGGCACCTGGAGGGGGGAAACGGACGCGTCGGGTCTACACGGAGGGGATCTTGCTGTGGGTCTGGCCCGGATGTTGCTCCAAAGTGTTCCTATGGGTTGACCTACCACAACCGGGCGGATAGGTCCACTGCTCAAAGACCGTCTGTGCAAAGTCAAAGGGCCAGATCCCGTGGTCAAACGCTACAGGGTTAGGCGGGACGGGGGCCCTGGGGGGTCGCAATGCCACCCGAGCGTCGCACCGGGCCCCCATACATGCGGGGTGGTGTGGTGGCATGTCCGAAGAGGCGGCACGCGTCTCCGGGGGGTGCCCCCCTCACGAACAGCGATGACACGGTAGTAGACGTTCTGCGGTAACGATGCGGCGTGAATATTATTAAATACTCGGAGCGCGATAAAATCATGAGTTTTCTACACGACGCGGGCACATGTGCTGTAGGACTGATGGTAATTTTTCATAATTGTTCGTGATGGAGTAGTATCCGAACAATTCCCTCTATGCGGATTGCTCTTCGCGTGTCTACGACTATGGCCGGCGGCCTCCGGGGGCTAGCATGCCGCCAAATCTTGCGTAGGCGGCCTCTCACAAGTCTGGAAGTGTTGTGGCGGGTGCAAACGCCCGGCACGCGTCTCCCGGGTGTGCCCCCCCTCACGGACGGCGCCGCCGCCGGCACCTGGAGGGGGGAAACGGACGCGTCGGGTCTACACGGAGGGGATCTTGCTGTGGGTCTGGCCCGGATGTTGCTCCAAAGTGTTCCTATGGGCTGACCTGCCACAACCGGGTGGATAGGTCCACTGCTCAAAGCCCGTCCGTGCAAAGTCAAAGGGCTAGATCCCGTGGTCAAACGCTACAGGGTTAGGCGGGACGGGGGCCCTGGGGGGTAGCAATGCCACCCGAGCGTCGCACCGGGCCCCCATACATGCGGGGTGGTGTGGTGGCATGTCCGATGAGGTGGCACGCGTCTCCGGGGGGTGCCCCCCCTCACGAACGGCGATGACACGGTAGTAGACGTTCTGCGGTAACGATGCGGTGTGAATATTATTAAATACTCGGAGCACGATAAAATCATGAGTTTTTTACACGATGCGGGCACATGTGCTGTAGGACTGATGGTAAATTTTCATAATTGTTCGTGATGGAGTAGTATCTGAACAATTCCTTCTATGCGGATTGCTCTTCGCGTGTCTACGACTGTGGCCGGCGGCCTCCGGGGGCTAGCATGCCGCCAAATCTTGCGTAGGCGGCCTCTCACAAGTCTGGAAGTGTTGTGGCGGGTGCAAACGCCCGACACGCGTCTCCGGGGTGTGCCCCCCTCACGGACGGCGCCACCGCCGGCACCTGGAGGGGGGAAACGGACGCGTCTGGTCTACACGGAGGGGATCTTGCTGTGTGTCTGGCCCGGATGTTGCTCCAAAGTGTTCCTATGGGTTGACCTACCACAACCGGGCGGATAGGTCCACTGCTCAAAGACCGTCCGTGCAAAGTCAAAGGGCCAGATCCCGTGGTCAAACGCTACAGGGTTAGGCGGGACGGGGGCCCTGGGGGGTCGCAATGCCACCCGAGCGTCGCACCGGGCCCCCATACATGCGGGGTGGTGTGGTGGCATGTCCGAAGAGGCGGCACGCGTCTCCGGGGGGTGCCCCCCTCACGAACAGCGATGACACGGTAGTAGACGTTCTGCGGTAACGATGCGGCGTGAATATTATTAAATACTCGGAGCGCGATAAAATCATGAGTTTTCTACACGACGCGGGCACATGTGCTGTAGGACTGATGGTAATTTTTCATAATTGTTCGTGATGGAGTAGTATCCGAACAATTCCCTCTATGCGGATTGCTCTTCGCGTGTCTACGACTATGGCCGGCGGCCTCCGGGGGCTAGCATGCCGCCAAATCTTGCGTAGGCGGCCTCTCACAAGTCTGGAAGTGTTGTGGCGGGTGCAAACGCCCGGCACGCGTCTCCCGGGTGTGCCCCCCCTCACGGACGGCGCCGCCGCCGGCACCTGGAGGGGGGAAACGGACGCGTCGGGTCTACACGGAGGGGATCTTGCTGTGGGTCTGGCCCGGATGTTGCTCCAAAGTGTTCCTATGGGCTGACCTGCCACAACCGGGTGGATAGGTCCACTGCTCAAAGCCCGTCCGTGCAAAGTCAAAGGGCTAGATCCCGTGGTCAAACACTACAGGGTTAGGCGGGACGGGGGCCCTGGGGGGTAGCAATGCCACCCGAGCATCGCACCGAGCCCCCATACATGCGGGGTGGTGTGGTGGCATGTCCGAAGAGGCGCCACGCGTCTCCGGGGGGTGCCCCCCTCACGAACGGCGATGACACGGTAGTAGACGTTCTGCGGTAACGATGCGGCGTGAATATGATTAAATACTCGGAGCGCGATAAAATCAAGAGTTTTTTACACGACGCGGGCACATGTGCTGTAGGACTGATGGTAATTTTCATAATTGTTCGTGATGGAGTAGTATCTGAACAATTCCCTCTATGCGGATTGCTCTTCGCGTGTCTACGACTGTGGCCGGCGGCCTCCGGGGGCTAGCATGCCGCCAAATCTTGCGAAGGCGGCCTCTCACAAGTCTGGAAGTGTTGTGGCGGGTGCAAACGCCCGGCACGCGTCTCCGGGGTGTGCCCCCCTCACGGACGGCGCCGCAGCCGGCACCTGGAGGGGGGAAACGGACGCGTCGGGTCTACACGGAGGGGATCTTGCTGTGGGTCTGGCCCGGATGTTGCTCCAAAGTGTTCCTATGGGCTGACCTGCCACAACCGGGTGGATAGGTCCACTGCTCAAAGCCCGTCCGTGCAAAGTCAAAGGGCTAGATCCCGTGGTCAAATGCTACAGGGTTAGGCGGGACGGGTGCCCTGGGGGGGTAGCAATGCCACCCGAGCGTCGCACCGGGCCCCCATACATGCGGGGTGGTGTGGTGGCATGTCCGAAGAGGCGGCACGCGTCTCCGGGGGGTGCCCCCCCTCACGAACGGGGATGACACGGTAGTAGACGTTCTGCGGTAACGATGCGGCGTGAATATTCTTAAATACTCGGAGCGCGATAAAATCATGAGTTTTTTACACGACGTGGGCCCATGTGCTGTAGGACTGATGGTAATTTTTCATAATTGTTCGTGATGGAGTAGTATCTAAACAATTCCCTCTATGCGGATTGCTCTTCGCGTGTCTACGACTGTGGCCGGTGGCCTCCGGGGGCTAGCATGCCGCCAAATCTTGCGTAGGCGGCCTCTCACAAGTCTGGAAGAGTTGTGGCGGGTGCAAACGCCCGGCACGCGTCTCCGGAGTGTGCCCCCCTCACGGACGGCGCCGCCTCCGGCACCTGGAGGGGGGAAACGGACGCGTCTGGTCTACACGGAGGGGATCTTGCTGTGGGTTTGGCCCGGATGTTGCACCAAAGTGTTCCTATGGGCTGACCTACCACAACCGGGTGGATAGGTCCACTGCTTAAAGCCCGTCCATGCAAAGTCAAAGGGCTAGATCCCGTGGTCAAACGCTACAGGGTTAGGCGGGACGGGGGCCCTGGGGGGTAGCAATGCCACCCGAGCATCGCACCGGGCCCCCATACATGCGGGGTGGTGTGGTGGCATGTCCGAAGAGGCGGCACGCGTCTCCGGGGGGTGCCCCCCCTCACGAACGGCGATGACACGGTAGTAGACGTTCTGCCGTAACGATGCGGCGTGAATATTATTAAATACTCGGAGCGCGATAAAATCATGAGTTTTTTACACGATGCGGGCACATGTGCTGTAGGACTGATGGTAAATTTTCATAATTGTTCGTGATGGAGTAGTATCTGAACAATTCCCTCTATGCGGATTGCTCTTCGCGTGTCTACGACTGTGGCCGGCGGCCTCCGGGGGCTAGCATGCCGCCAAATCTTGCGTAGGCGGCCTCTCACAAGTCTGGAAGTGTTGTGGCGGGTGCAAACGCCCGACACGCGTCTCCGGGGTGTGCCCCCCTCACGGACGGCGCCGCCGCCAGCACCTGGAGGTGGGAAACGGACGCGTCTGGTCTACACGGAGGGGATCTTGCTGTGGGTCTGGCCCGGATGTTGCTCCAAAGTGTTCCTATGGGTTGACCTACCACAACCGGGCGGATAGGTCCACTGCTCAAAGCCCGTCCGTGCAAAGTCAAAGGGCCAGATCCCGTGGTCAAACGCTACAGGGTTAGGCGGGACGGGGGCCCTGGGGGGTCGCAATGCCACCCGAGCGTCGCACCGGGCCCCCATACATGCGGGGTGGTGTGGTGGCATGTCCGAAGAGGCGGCACGCGTCTCCGGGGGGTGCCCCCCTCACGAACAGCGATGACACGGTAGTAGACGTTCTGCGGTAACGATGCGGCGTGAATATTATTAAATACTCGGAGCTCGATAAAATCATGAGTTTTCTACACGACGCGGGCACATGTGCTGTAGGACTGATGGTAATTTTTCATAATTGTTCGTGATGGAGTAGTATCTGAACAATTCCCTCTATGCGGATTGCTCTTCGCGTGTCTACGACTGTGGCCGGCGGCCTCCGGGGGCTAGCATGCCGCCAAATCTTGCGTAGGCGGCCTCTCACAAGTCTGGAAGTGTTGTGGCGGGTGCAAACGCCCGGCACGCGTCTCCCGGGTGTGCCCCCCCTCACGGACGGCGCCGCCGCCGGCACCTGGAGGGGGAAACGGACGCGTCGGGTCTACACGGAGGGGATCTTGCTGTGGGTCTGGCCCGGATGTTGCTCCAAAGTGTTCCTATGGGCTGACCTGCCACAACCGGGTGGATAGGTCCACTGCTCAAAGCCCGTCCGTGCAAAGTCAAAGGGCTAGATCCCGTGGTCAAACGCTACAGGGTTAGGCGGGACGGGGGCCCTGGGGGGTAGCAATGCCACCCGAGCATCGCACCGCGCCCCCATACATGCGGGGTGGTGTGGTGGCATGTCCGAAGAGGCGCCACGCGTCTCCAGGGGGTGCCCCCCCTCACGAACGGCGATGACACGGTAGTAGACGTTCTGCGGTAACGATGCGGCGTGAATATGATTAAATACTCGGAGCGCGATAAAATCAAGAGTTTTTTACACGACGCGGGCACATGTGCTGTAGGACTGATGGTAATTTTCATAATTGTTCGTGATGGAGTAGTATCTGAACAATTCCCTCTATGCGGATTGCTCTTCGCGTGTCTACGACTGTGGCCGGCGGCCTCTGGGGGCTAGCATGCCGCCAAATCTTGCGAAGGCGGCCTCTCACAATTCTGGAAGTGTTGTGGCGGGTGCAAACGCCCGGCACGCGTCTCCGGGGTGTGCCCCCCTCACGGACGGCGCCGCCGCCAGCACCTGGAGGGGGGAAACGGACGCGTCGGGTCTACACGGAGGGGATCTTGCTGTGGGTCTGGCCCGGATGTTGCTCCAAAGTGTTCCTATGGGCTGACCTGCCACAACCGGGTGGATAGGTCCACTGCTCAAAGCCCGTCCGTGCAAAGTCAAAGGGCTAGATCCCGTGGTCAAACGCTACAGGGTTAGGCGGGACGGGGGCCCTGGGGGGGTAGCAATGCCACCCGAGCGTCGCACCGGGCCCCCATACATGCGGGGTGGTGTGGTGGCATGTCCGAAGAGGCGGCACGCGTCTCCGGGGGGTGCCCCCCTCACGAACGGCGATGACACGGTAGTAGATGTTCTGCGGTAACGATGCGGCGTGAATATTCTTAAATACTCGGAGCGCGATAAAATCATGAGTTTTTACACGACGCGGGCACATGTGCTGTAGGACTGATGGTAATTTTTCATAATTGTTCGTGATGGAGTAGTATCTGAACAATTCCCTCTATGCGGATTGCTCTTCGCGTGTCTACGACTGTGGCCGGCGGCCTCCGGGGGCTAGCATGCCGCCAAATCTTGCGTAGGCGGCCTCTCACAAGTCTGGAAGAGTTGTGGCGGGCGCAAACGCCCGGCACGCGTCTCCGGCGTGTGCCCCCCTCACGGACGGCGCCGCCTCCGGCACCTGGAGGGGGGAAACGGACGCGTCTGGTCTACACGGAGGGGATCTTGCTGTGGGTCTGGCCCGGATGTTGCACCAAAGTGTTCCTATGGGCTGACCTACCACAACCGGGTGGATAGGTCCACTGCTTAAAGCCCGTCCATGCAAAGTCAAAGGGCTAGATCCCGTGGTCAAACGCTACAGGGTTAGGCGGGACGGGGGCCCTGGGGGTAGCAATGCCACCCGAGCATCGCACCGGGCCCCCATACATGCGGGGTGGTGTGGTGGCATGTCCGAAGAGGCGGCACGCGTCTCCGGGGGGTGCCCCCCTCACGAACGGCGATGACACGGTAGTAGACGTTCTGCGGTAACGATGCGGCGTGAATATTCTTAAATACTCGGAGCGCGATAAAATCATGAGTTTTTTACACGACGCGGGCACATGTGCTGTAGGACTGATGGTAATTTTTCATAATTGTTCGTGATGGAGTAGTATCTGAGAAATTCCCTCTATGCGGATTGCTCTTCGCGTGTCTATGACTGTAGCCGGCGGCCTCCGGGGGCTAGCATGCCGCCAAATCTTGCGTAGGCGGCCTCTCACAAGTCTGGAAGTGTTGTGGCCGGTGCAAAGGACCGACACTCGTCTCCGGGGTGTGCCCCCTCATGGACGGCGCCGCCGCCGGCACCTGGAGGGGGGAAACGGACGCGTCTGGTCTACACGGAGGGGATCTTGCTGTGGGTCTGGCCCGGATGTTGCTCCAAAGTGTTCCTATGGGCTGACCTACCACAACCGGGTGGATAGGTCCACTGCTCAAAGCCCGTCCGTGCAAAGTCAAAGGGCTAGATCCCGTGGTCAAACGCTACAGGGTTAGGCGGGACGGGGGCCCTGGGGGTAGCAATGCCACCCGAGCGTCGCGCCGGGCCCCCATACATGCGGGGTGGTGTGGTGGCATGTCCGATGAGGTGGCACGCGTCTCCGGGGGTTGCCCCCCCCTCACGAACGGCGATGACACGGTAGTAGACGTTCTGCGGTAACGATGCGGCGTGAATATTATTAAATACTCGGAGCGCGATAAAATCATGAGTTTTTTACGCGACGCGGGCACATGTGCTGTAGGACTGATGGTAATTTTCATAATTGTTCGTGATGGAGTAGTATCTGAACAATTCCCTCTATGCGGATTGCTCTTCGCGTGTCTACGACTGTGGCCGGCGGCCTCCGGGGGCTAGCATGCCGCCAAATCTTGCGTAGGCGGCCTCTCACAAGTCTGGAAGTGTTGTGGCGGGTGCAAACGCCCGGCACGCGTCTCCCGGGTGTGCCCCCCCTCACGGACGGCGCCGCCGCCGGCACCTGGAGGGGGGAAACGGACGCGTCGGGTCTACACGGAGGGGATCTTGCTGTGGGTCTGGCCCGGATGTTGCTCCAAAGTGTTCCTATGGGCTGACCTGCCACAACCTGGTGGATAGGTCCACTGCTCAAAGCCCGTCCGTGCAAAGTCAAAGGGCTAGATCCCGTGGTCAAACGCTACAGGGTTAGGCGGGACGGGGGCCCTGGGGGGTAGCAATGCCACCCGAGCATCGCACCGCGCCCCCATACATGCGGGGTGGTGTGGTGGCATGTCCGAAGAGGCGGCACGCGTCTCCAGGGGGTGCCCCCCCTCACGAACGGCGATGACACGGTAGTAGACGTTCTGCGGTAACGATGCGGCGTGAATATGATTAAATACTCGGAGCGCGATAAAATCAAGAGTTTTTTACACGACACGGGCACATGTGCTGTAGGACTGATGGTAATTTTCATAATTGTTCGTGATGGAGTAGTATCTGAACAATTCCCTCTATGCGGATTGCTCTTCGCGTGTCTACGACTGTGGCCAGCGGCCTCTGGGGGCTAGCATGCCGCCAAATCTTGCGAAGGCGGCCTCTCACAATTCTGGAAGTGTTGTGGCGGGTGCAAACGCCCGGCACGCGTCTCCGGGGTGTGCCCCCCTCACGGACGGCGCCGCCGCCGGCACCTGGAGGGGGGAAACGGACGCGTCGGGTCTACACGGAGGGGATCTTGCTGTGGGTCTGGCCCGGATGTTGCTCCAAAGTGTTCCTATGGGCTGACCTGCCACAACCGGGTGGATAGGTCCACTGCTCAAAGCCCGTCCGTGCAAAGTCAAAGGGCTAGATCCCGTGGTCAAACGCTACAGGGTTAGGCGGGACGGGGGCCCTGGGGGGGTACCAATGCCACCCGAGCGTCGCACCGGCCCCCCATACATGCGGGGTGGTGTGGTGGCATGTCCGAAGAGGCGGCACGCGTCTCCGGGGGGTGCCCCCCCTCACGAACGGCGATGACACGGAGAGTAGATGTTCTGCGGTAACGATGCGGCGTGAATATTCTTAAATACTCGGAGCGCGATAAAATCATGAGTTTTTACACGACGCGGGCACATGTGCTGAAGGACTGATGGTAATTTTTCATAATTGTTCGTGATGGAGTAGTATCTGAACAATTCCCTCTATGCGGATTGCTCTTCGCGTGTCTACGACTGTGGCCGGCGGCCTCCGGGGGCTAGCATGCCGCCAAATCTTGCGTAGGCGGCCTCTCACAAGTCTGGAAGAGTTGTGGCGGGCGCAAACGCCCGGCACGCGTCTCCGGCGTGTGCCCCCCTCACGGACGGCGCCGCCTCCGGCACCTGGAGGGGGGAAACGGACGCGTCTGGTCTACACGGAGGGGATCTTGCTGTGGGTCTGGCCCGGATGTTGCACCAAAGTGTTCCTATGGGCTGACCTACCACAACGGGGTGGATAGGTCCACTGCTTAAAGCCCGTCCATGCAAAGTCAAAGGGCTAGATCCCGTGGTCAAACGCTACAGGGTTAGGCGGGACGGGGGCCCTGGGGGGTAGCAATGCCACCCGAGCATCGCACCGGGCCCCCATACATGCGGGGTGGTGTGGTGGCATGTCCGAAGAGGCGGCACGCGTCTCCGGGGGGTGCACCCCTCACGAACGGCGATGACACGGTAGTAGACGTTCTGCGGTAACGATGCGGCGTGAATATTCTTAAATACTCGGAGCGCGATAAAATCATGAGTTTTTTACACGACGCGGGCACATGTGTTGTAGGACTGATGGTAATTTTTCATAATTGTTCGTGATGGAGTAGTATCTGAGAAATTTCCTCTATGCGGATTGCTCTTCGCGTGTCTATGACTGTAGCTGGCGGCCTCCGGGGGCTAGCATGCCGCCAAATCTTGCGAAGGCGGCCTCTCACAAGTCTGGAAGTGTTGTGGCCAGTGCAAACGACCGACACTCGTCTCCGGGGTGTGCCCCCTCATGGACGGCGCCGCCGCCGACACCTGGAGGGGGGAAACGGACGCGTCTGGTCTACACGGAGGGGATCTTGCTGTGGGTCTGGCCCGGATGTTGCTCCAAAGTGTTCCTATGGGCTGACCTACCACAACCGAGTGGATAGGTCCACTGCTCAAAGCCCGTCCGTGCAAAGTCAAAGGGCTAGATCCCGTGGTCAAACGCTACAGGGTTAGGCGGGACGGGGGCCCTGGGGGGTAGCAATGCCACCCGAGCGTCGCACCGGGCCCCCATACGTGCGGGGTGGTGTGGTGGCATGTCCGATGAGGTGGCACGCGTCTCCGGGGGGTGCCCCCCCTCACGAACGGCGATGACACGGTAGTAGACGTTTTGCGGTAACGATGCGGCGTGAATATTATTAAATACTCGGAGCGCGATAAAATCATGAGTTTTTTACACGATGCGGGCACATGTGCTGTAGTACTGATGGTAATTTTTCATAATTGTTCGTGATGGAGTAGTATCTGAACAATTCCCTCTATGCGGATTGCTCTTCGCGTGTCTACGACTGTGGCCGGCGGCCTCCGGGGGCTAGCATGCCGCCAAATCTTGCGTAGGCGGCCTCTCACAAGTCTGGAAGTGTTGTGGCGGGTGCAAACGCCCGTCACGCGTCTCCGGGGTGTGCCCCCCTCACGGACGGCGCCGCCGCCGGCACCTGGAGGGGGAAACGGACGCGTCTGGTCTACACGGAGGGGATCTTGCTGTGGGTCTGGCCCGGATGTTGCTCCAAAGTGTTCCTATGGGTTGACCTACCACAACCGGGCGGATAGGTCCACTGCTCAAAGATCGTCCGTGCAAAGTCAAAGGGCCAGATCCCGTGGTCAAACGCTACAGGGTTAGACGGGACGGGGGCCCTGGGGGGTCGCAATGCCACCCGAGCGTCGCACCGGGCCCCCATACATGCGGGGATTGTGTGGTGGCATCTCCGAAGAGGCGGCACGCGTCTCCGGGGGGTGCCCCCCTCACGAACGGCGATGACACGGTAGTAGACGTTCTGCGGTAACGATGCGGCGTGAATATTATTAAATACTCGGAGCGCGATAAAATCATGAGTTTTTTACACGACGCGGGCACATGTGCTGTAGGACTGATGGTAATTTTTCATAATTGTTCGTGATGGAGTAGTATCTGAACAGTTCCCTCTATGCGGATTGCTCTTCGCGTGTCTACGACTGTGGCCGGCGGCCTCCGGGGGCTAGCATGCCGCCAAATCTTGCGTAGGCGGCCTCTCACAAGTCTGGAAGTGTTGTGGCGGGTGCAAACGCCCGGCACGCGTCTCCGGGGTGTGCCCCCCCTCACGGACGGCGCCGCCGCCGGCACCTGGAGGGGGGAAACGGACGCGTCGGGTCTACACGGAGGGGATCTTGCTGTGGGTCTGGCACGGATGTTGCTCCAAAGTGTTCCTATGGGCTGACCTGCCACAACCGGGTGGATAGGTCCACTGCTCAAAGCCCGTCCGTGCAAAGTCAAAGGGCTAGATCCCGTGGTCAAACGCTACAGGGTTAGGCGGGACGGGGGCCCTGGGGGGTAGCAATGCCACCCGAGCATCGCACCGGGCCCCCATACATGCGGGGTGGTGTGGCGGCATGTCCGAAGAGGCGGCACGCGTCTCCGGGGGGTGCCCCCCCTCACGAACGGCGATGACACGGTAGTAGACGTTCTGCGGTAACGATGCGGCGTGAATATGATTAAATACTCGGAGCGCGATAAAATCAAGAGTTTTTTACACGACGCGGGCACATGTGCTGTAGGACTGATGGTAATTTTCATAATTGTTCGTGATGGAGTAGTATCTGAACAATTCCCTCTATGCGGATTGCTCTTCGCGTGTCTACGACTGTGGCCGGCGGCCTCCGGGGGCTAGCATGCCGCCAAATCTTGCGAAGGCGGCCTCTCACAAGTCTGGAAGTGTTGTGGCGGGTGCAAACGCCCGGCACGCGTCTCCGGGGTGTGCCCCCCCTCACGGACGGCGCCGCCGCCGGCACCTGGAGGGGGGAAACGGACGCGTCGGGTCTACACGGAGGGGATCTTGCTGTGGGTCTGGCACGGATGTTGCTCCAATGTGTTCCTATGGGCTGACCTGCCACAACCGGGTGGATAGGTCCACTGCTCAAAGCCCGTCTGTGCAAAGTCAAAGGGCTAGATCCCGTGGTCAAACGCTACAGGGTTAGGCGGGACGGGGGCCCTGGGGGGTAGCAATGCCACCCGAGCATCGCACCGGGCCCCCATACATGCGGGGTGGTGTGGTGGCATGTCCGAAGAGGCGGCACGCGTCTCCGGGGGGTGCCCCCCCTCACGAGCGGCGATGACACGGTAGTAGACGTTCTGCGGTAACGATGCGGCGTGAATATTGTTAAATACTCGGAGCGCGATAAAATCAAGAGTTTTTTACACGACGCGGGCACATGTGCTGTAGGACTGATGGTAATTTTCATAATTGTTCGTGATGGAGTAGTATCTGAACAATTCCCTCTATGCGGATTGCTCTTCGCGTGTCTACGACTGTGGCCGGCGGCCTCAGGGGGCTAGCATGCCGCCAAATCTTGCGAAGGCGGCCTCTCACAAGTCTGGAAGTGTTGTGGCGGGTGCAAACGCCCGGCACGCGTCTCCGGGGTGTGCCCCCCCTCACGGACGGCGCCGCCGCCGGCACCTGGAGGGGGGAAACGGACGCGTCGGGTCTACACGGAGGGGATCTTGCTGTGGGTCTGGCACGGATGTTGCTCCAATGTGTTCCTATGGGCTGACCTGCCACAACCGGGTGGATAGGTCCACTGCTCAAAGCCCGTCCGTGCAAAGTCAAAGGGCTAGATCCCGTGGTCAAACGCTACAGGGTTAGGCGGGACGGGGGCCCTGGGGGGTAGCAATGCCACCCGAGCATCGCACCGGGCCCCCATACATGCGGGGTGGTGTGGTGGCATGTCCGAAGAGGCGGCACGCGTCTCCGGGGGGTGCCCCCCTCACGAACGGCGCTGACACGGTAGTAGACGTTCTGCGGTAACGATGCGGCGTGAATATTATTAAATACTCGGAGCGCGATAAAATCATGAGTTTTTTACACGACGCGGGCACATGTGCTGTAGGACTGATGGTAATTTTTCATAATTGTTCGTGATGGAGTAGTATCTGAACAATTCCCTCTATGCGGATTGCTCTTCGCGTGTCTACGAGTGTGGCCGGCGGCCTCCGGGGGCTAGCATGCCGCCAAATCTTGCGAAGGCGGCCTCTCACAAGTCTGGAAGTGTTGTGGCGGGTGCAAACGCCCGGCACGCGTCTCCCGGGTGTGCCCCCCTCACGGACGGCGCCGCCGCCGGCACCTGGAGGGGGGAAACGGACGCGTCGGGTCTACACGGAGGGGATCTTGCTGTGGGTCTGGCCCGGATGTTGCTCCAAAGTGTTCCTATGGGCTGACCTGCCACAACCGGGTGGATAGGTCCACTGCTCAAAGCCCGTCCGTGCAAAGTCAAAGGGCTAGATCCCGTGGTCAAACGCTACAGGGTTAGGCGGGACGGGGGCCCTGGGGGGTCGCAATGCCACCCGAGCGTCGCACCGGGCCCCCATACATGCGGGGTGGTGTGGTGGCATGTCCGAAGAGGCGGCACGCGTCTCCGGGGGTGCCCCCCTCACGAACGGCGATGACACGGTAGTAGACGTTCTGCGGTAACGATGCGGCGTGAATATTATTAAATACTCGGAGCGCGATAAAATCATGAGTTTTTTACACGACGCGGGCACATGTGCTGTAGGACTGATGGTAATTTTTCATAATTGTTCGTGACGGAGTAGTATCTGAACAATTCCCTCTATGCGGATTGCTCTTCGCGTGTCTACGAGTGTGGCCGGCGGCCTCCGGGGGCTAGCATGCCGCCAAATCTTGCGAAGGCGGCCTCTCACAAGTCTGGAAGTGTTGTGGCGGGTGCAAACACCCGGCACGCGTCTCCCGGGTGTGCCCCCCTCACGGATGGCGCCGCCGCCGGCACCTGGAGGGGGGAAACGGACGCGTCGGGTCTACACGGAGGGGATCTTGCTGTGGGTCTGGCCCGGATGTTGCTCCAAAGTGTTCCTATGGGCTGACCTGCCACAACCGGGTGGATAGGTCCACTGCTCAAAGCCCGTCCGTGCAAAGTCAAAGGGCTAGATCCCGTGGTCAAACGCTACAGGGTTAGGCGGGACGGGGGCCCTGGGGGGTAGCAATGCCACCCGAGCATCGCACCGGGCCCCCATACATGCGGGGTGGTGTGGTGGCATGTCCGAAGAGGCGGCACGCGTCTCCGGGGGGTGCCCCCCCTCACGAACGGCGATGACACGGTAGTAGACGTTCTGCGGTAACGATGCGGCGTGAATATTGTTAAATACTCGGAGCGCGATAAAATCATGAGTTTTTTACACGACGCGGGCACATGTGCTGTAGGACTGATGGTAATTTTCATAATTGTTCGTGATGGAGTAGTATCTGAACAATTCCCTCTATGCGGATTGCTCTTCGCGTGTCTACGAGTGTGGCCGGCGGCCTCCGGGGGCTAGCATGCCGCCAAATCTTGCGAAGGCGGCCTCTCACAAGTCTGGAAGTGTTGTGGCGGGTGCAAACGCCCGGCACGCGTCTCCGGGGTGTGCCCCCCCTCACGGACGGCGCCGCCGCCGGCACCTGGAGGGGGGAAACGGACGCGTCGGGTCTACACGGAGGGGATCTTGCTGTGGGTCTGGCACGGATGTTGCTCCAAAGTGTTCCTATGGGCTGACCTGCCACAACCGGGTGGATAGGTCCACTGCTCAAAGCCCGTCCGTGCAAAGTCAAAGGGCTAGATCCCGTGGTCAAACGCTACAGGGCTAGGCGGGACGGGGGCCCTGGGGGGTAGCAATGCCACCCGAGCATCGCACCGGGCCCCCATACATGCGGGGTGGTGTGGTGGCATGTCCGAAGAGGCGGCACGCGTCTCCGGGGGGTGCCCCCCCTCACGAACGGCGATGATACGGTAGTAGACGTTCTGCGGTAACGATGCGGCGTGAATATTGTTAAATACTCGGAGCGCGATAAAATCATGAGTTTTTTACACGACGCGGGCACATGTGCTGTAGGACTGATGGTAATTTTCATAATTCTTCGTGATGGAGTAGTATCTGAACAATTCCCTCTATGCGGATTGCTCTTCGCGTGTCTACGACTGTGGCCGGCGGCCTCCGGGGGCTAGCATGCCGCCAAATCTTGCGAAGGCGGACTCTCACAAGTCTGGAAGTGTTGTGGCGGGTGCAAACGCCCGGCACGCGTCTCCGGGGTGTGCCCCCCCCTCACGGACGGCGCCGCCGCCGGCACCTGGAGGGGGGAAACGGACGCGTCGGGTCTACACGGAGGGGATCTTGCTGTGGGTCTGGCCCGGATGTTGCTCCAAAGTGTTCCTATGGGCTGACCTGCCACAACCGGGTGGATAGGTCCACTGCTCAAAGCCCGTCCGTGCAAAGTCAAAGGGCTAGATCCCGTGGTCAAACGCTACAGGGTTAGGCGGGACGGGGGCCCTGGGGGGTCGCAATGCCACCCGAGCGTCGCACCGGGCCCCCATACATGCGGGGTGGTGTGGTGGCATGTCCGAAGAGGCGGCACGCGT
>NW_025228659.1:0-568 GCF_018294505.1 Triticum aestivum
GTCCAGTTTGTACACGAAGTTCGTCCAGTTTTTGCCGTGACCCTCTCTAGTCTTTTGCACATGCTATGCAGGTGAAATGATGATACCATGCCAAGTTTCAACATTTTCAGAATTCATTTTGTAGTGATTTTAAATTTCACGGTCATTTAGCTCTCTAAACAATTAGGTAAATGACCGAAAAAACAAGTGATGTTAGAACATGTTGGAAATTAATGACGTCACTTTGAATGCTGTGTACTGAACACAAAAGAAGTCCGGAGTTCAAATAAGTTTAAAAAACATTGAAGTGCCCGTGTAACAGATGAGTTCTCGTCCGAAACCCTGATACTCTGAAAGAGTTTGTCCAATTTGTACGTGACGTGCGTCAAGTTTTTGCCGTGACCCTCTCTACTCTTTTGCACATGCTATGCGGGTGAAATGATGATACCATGCCAAGTTTCAACATTTTCAGAATTCATTTTGTAGTGATTTTCAATTTCACGGTCATTTAGCTCTCTAAACAATTAGGTAAATGACCGAAAAACAACAAATGATGTTAGAACATGTTGGAAATTGATGACGTCGCTTT
>NW_025228659.1:1440-3378 GCF_018294505.1 Triticum aestivum
TTTCAGAATTCATTTTGTAGTGATTTTCAATTTCATGGTCATTTAGCTCTCTAAACAATTAGGTAAATGACCGAAAAACAACAAATGATGTCAGAACATGTTGGAAATTGATGATGTCGCTTTGAATGCTGCATACTGAACACAAAAGAAGTCCGTAGTTCAAATAAGTTTAAAAAACATTGAAGTGCCCGTTTAACAAATGAGTTCTCGTCCGAAACCCTGATACTCCGAAAGAGTTTGTCCAGTTTGTACACGAAGTGCGTCCAATTTTTGCCGTGACCCTCTCTACTCTTTCACACATGCTATGCGGGTGAAATGATCATACCAAGTTTCAACATTTTCAGAATTCATTTTGTAGTGATTTTCAATTTCACGGTCATTTAGCTCTCTAAACAATTAGGTAAATGACCGAAAAACAACAAATGTTGTCAGAACATGTTGGAAATTTATGACGTCGCTTTGAATGCTGCATACTGAACACAAAAGAAGTCGGAGTTCAAATAAGTTTAAAAAACATCGAACTGCCCGTGTAACAGATGAGTTCTCGTCCGAAACCCTGATACTCCGAAACAGTTTGTCCAGTTTGTACACGAAGTGCGTCCAGTTTTTGCCGTGACCCTCTCTACTCTTTCGCACATGCTATGCGGGTGACATGATGATACCATGCCAAGTTTCAACATTTTCAGAATTCATTTTGTAGTGATTTTCAATTTCATGGTCATTTAGCACTCTAAACAATTAGGTAAATGACCGAAAAACAACAAATGATGTCAGAACATGTTGGAAATTGATGATGTCGCTTTGAATGCTGCATACTGAACACAAAAGAAGTCCGTAGTTCAAATAAGTTTAAAAAACATTGAAGTGCCCGTTTAACAAATGAGTTCTCGTCTGAAACCCTGATACTCCGAAAGAGTTTGTCCAGTTTGTACACGAAGTGCGTCCAATTTTTGCCGTGACCCTCTCTACTCTTTCACACATGCTATGCGGGTGAAATGATCATACCAAGTTTCAACATTTTCAGAATTCATTTTGTAGTGATTTTCAATTTCACGGTCATTTAGCTCTCTAAACAATTAGGTAAATGACCGAAAAACAACAAATGATATCAGAACATGTTGGAAATTGATGACATCGCTTTGAATGCTACATACTGAACACAAAAGAAGTCGGAGTTCAAATAAGTTTAAAAAACATCGAACTGCCCGTGTAACAGATGAGTTCTCGTCCGAAACCCTGATACTCCGAAAGAGTGTGTCTAGGTTGTACACAAAGTGCGTCTAGTTTTTGCCGTGACCCTCTGTACTCATTCGCACATGCTATGCGGGTGAAATGATGATACCATGCCAAGTTTCAACATTTTCAGAGTTCATTTTGTAGTGATTTTCAATTTCACGGTCATTTAGCTCTCTAAACAATTAGGTAAATGACCGAAAAACAAAAAATGATGTCAGAACATGTTGGAAATTGATGATGTCGCTTTGAATGCTGCATACTAAACACAAAAGAAGTCCGGAGTTCAAATAAGTTTAAAAAATATTGAAGCGCCCGTGTAACAGATGAGTTCTCGTCCGAAACCCTTTTACTCCGAAAGAGTTTGTCCAGTTTGTACACGAAGTGCGTCCAGTTTTTGCCGTGACCCTCTCTACTCTTTCGCACAAGCTATGTGGGTGAAATGATGATACCATGCCAAGTTTCAACATTTTCAGAGTTCATTTTGTAGTGATTTTCAATTTCACGGTCATTTAGCTCTCTAAACAATTAGGTAAATGACCGAAAAACAACAAATGATGTCATAACATGTTGGAAATTGATGACGTCTCTTTGAATGCTGCATATTGAACACGAAAGAAGTCCAGAGTTCAAATAAGTTTAAAAAACATTGAAGTGCCCGTGTAACAGATGAGTTCTCATCCGAAACCATGATACTCCCAAAGA
>NW_025228659.1:3556-4035 GCF_018294505.1 Triticum aestivum
AGAACATGTTGGAAATTGATGACGTCGCTTTGAATGCTGCATACTGAACACAAAAGAAGTCCGGAGTTCAAATAAGTTTAAAAAACATTGAAGTGCCTGTGTAACAGATGAGTTCTTGTCCGAAACCCTGATACTCCGAAAGAGTTTGTCCATTTTGTACACGAAGTGCGTCCAGTTTTTGCCGTGACCCTCTCTACTCTTTCGCACATGCTATGCGGGTGAAATGATGATACCATGCCAAGTTTCAACATTTTTAGAATTCATTTTGTAGTGATTTTCAATTTCACGGTCATTTTAGCTCTCTAAACAATTAGGTAAATGACCGAAAAACAAAAAATGATGTCAGAATATGTTGGAAATTGATGATGTCGCTTTGAATGCTGCATACTAAACACAAAAGAAGTCCGGAGTTCAAATAAGTTTAAAAAATATTGAAGCGCCCGTGTAATAGATGAGTTCTCGTCCGAAACCCTTTTACT
>NW_025228659.1:4045-4303 GCF_018294505.1 Triticum aestivum
GATACCATGCCAAGTTTCAACATTTTCAGAGTTCATTTTGTAGTGATTTTCAATTTCACGGTCATTTAGCTCTCTAAACAATTAGGTAAATGACCGAAAAACAACAAATGATGTCATAACATGTTGGAAATTGATGACGTCTCTTTGAATGCTGCATATTGAACACGAAAGAAGTCCAGAGTTCAAATAAGTTTAAAAAACATTGAAGTGCCCGTGTAACAGATGAGTTCTCATCCGAAACCATGATACTCCCAAAGA
>NW_025228659.1:4313-5854 GCF_018294505.1 Triticum aestivum
ACGTCTCTTTGAATGCTGCATATTGAACACGAAAGAAGTCCAGAGTTCAAATAAGTTTAAAAAACATTGAAGTGCCCGTGTAACAGATGAGTTCTCGTCCGAAACCATGATACTCCCAAAGAGTTTGTCCAGTTTGTACACGAAGTGCGTCCAGTTTTTGCCGTCACACTCTCTACTCTTTCGCACATGCTATGTGGGTGAAATGATGATACCATGCCAAGTTTCAACATTTCCAGAGTTCATTTTGCAGTGATTTTCAATTTCACAGTCATTTAGCTCTCTAAATAATTAGGTAAATGACCAAAAAACAACAAATGATGTCAGAACATGTTGGAAATTGATGATGTCGCTTTGAATGCTGCATACTGAACACAAAAGAAGTCCGGAGTTCAAATAAGTTTAAAAAACATTGAAGTGCTTGTGTAACAGATGAGTTCTCGTCCGAAACCCTGATACTCCGAAAGAGTTTGTCCAGTTTGTACACGAATTGCGTCCAGTTTTTGCCGTGACCCTCTCTACACTTTCGCACGTGCTATGTGGGTGAAATGATGATACCATACCAAGTTTCAACATTTTTAGAATTAATTTTGTAGTGATTTTCAATTTCACGGTCATTTAGATCTCTAAACAATTAGGTAAATGACGGAAAAACAACAAATGATGTCAGAACATGTTGGAAATTGATGATGTCGCTTTGAATGCTGCATATTGAACACGAAAGAAGTCCAGAGTTCAAATAAGTTTAAAAAACATTGAAGTGCCCGTGTAACAGATGAGTTCTCGTCCGAAACCCTGATACTCCGAAAGAGTTTGTCCAGTTTATACACGAAGTGCGTCCAGTTATTGCCGTGACCCTCTCTACTCTTTTGCACATGCTATGCGGGTGAAATGATGATACCATGCCAAGTTTCAACATTTCCAGAGTTCATTTTGCAGTGATTTTCAATTTCACATTCATTTAGCTCTCTAAATAATTAGGTAAATGACTGAAAAACAACAAATGATGTCAGAACATGTTGGAAATTGATGACGTCGCTTTGAATGCTGCATACTGAACACAAAACAAGTCCGGAGTTCAAATAAGTTTAAAAAACATTGAAGTGCCCGTGTAACAGATGAGTTCTCGTCCGAAACCCTGATACTCCGAAAGAGTTTGTCCAGTTTGTACACGAAGTGCATCCAGTTTTTGCCGTGACCCTCTCTACTCTTTTGCACATGCTATGCGGGTGAAATGATGATACCATGCCAAGTTTCAACATTTTCAGAGTTCATTTTGTAGTGATTTTCAATTTCACGGTCATTTAGCTCTATAAACAATTAGGTAAAGGACCGAAAAACAACAAATGATGTCGGAACATGTTGGAAATTGATGACGTCGCTTTGAATGCTGCATACTGAACACAAAAGAAGTCCGGAGTGCAAATAAGTTTAAAAAACATTGATGTGCCCGTGTAACAGATGAGTTCTCGTCCGAAACCCTGATACTCCGAAAGAGTGTGTCTAGTTTGTACACAAAGTGCGTCTAGTTTTTGCCGTGACCC
>NW_025228659.1:5864-6651 GCF_018294505.1 Triticum aestivum
TGATTTTCAATTTCACGGTCATTTAGCTCTCTAAACAATTAGGTAAAGGACCGAAAAACAACAAATGATGTCAGAACATGTTGGAAATTGATGACGTCGCTTTGAATGCTGCATACTGAACACAAAAGAAGTCCGGAGTTCAAATAAGTTTAAAAAACATTGATGTGCCCGTGTAACAGATGAGTTCTCGTCCGAAACCCTGATACTCCGAAAGAGTGTGTCTAGTTTGTACACAAAGTGCATCTAGTTTTTGCCGTGACCCTCTCTACTCATTCGCACATGCTATGCGGGTGAAATGATGATACCATGCCAAGTTTCAACATTTTCAGAGTTCATTTTGTAGTGATTTTCAATTTCACGGTCATTTAGCTCTCTAAACAATTAGGTAAATGACCGAAAAACAACAAATGATGTCAGGAAATGTTGGAAATTGATGGCGTCACTTTGAATGCTGCATACTGAACACAAAAGAAGTCCGGAGTTCAAATAAGTTTAAAAAACATTGAAGTGCCCGTGTAACAGATGAGTTCTTGTCCGAAACCCTGATACTCGGAAAGAGTTTGTCCAGTTTGTACACGAAGTGCGTCCAGTTTTTTGTGACCCTCTCTACTCTTTCGCACATGCTATGCGGGTGAAATGATGATACCATGCCAAGTTTCAACATTTTCAGAGTTCATTTTGTAGTGATTTTCAATTTCACGGTCATTTAGCTCTCTAAACAATTAGGTAAATGACCGAAAAACAACAAATGATGTCAGAACATGTTGGAAATTGATGATGTCGCTTT
>NW_025228659.1:11888-12400 GCF_018294505.1 Triticum aestivum
GTCCGAAACCCTGATACTCCGAAAGAGTGTGTCTAGGTTGTACACAAAGTGCGTCTAGTTTTTGCCGTGACCCTCTGTACTCATTCGCACATGCTATGCGGGTGAAATGATGATACCATGCCAAGTTTCAACATTTTCAGAGTTCATTTTGTAGTGATTTTCAATTTCACGGTCATTTAGCTCTCTAAACAATTAGGTAAATGACCGAAAAACAACAAATGATGTCAGGACATGTTGGAAATTGATGGCGTCGCTTTGAATGCTGCATACTGAACAGAAAAGAAGTCCGGAGTTCAAATAAGTTTAAAAAACATTGAAGTGCCCGTGTAACAGATGAGTTCTCGTCCGAAACCCTGATACTCCGAAAGAGTTTGTCCAGTTTGTACACGAAGTGCGTCCAGTTTTTTTGTGACCCACTCTACTCTTTCGCAAATGCTATGCGGGTGAAATGATGATACCATGCCGAGTTTCAATATTTTTAGAGCTCATTTTGTAGTGATTTTCAATCTCAT
>NW_025228659.1:12469-12799 GCF_018294505.1 Triticum aestivum
ATGCCAAGTTTCAACATTTTCAGAGTTCATTTTGTAGTGATTTTCAATTTCATGGTCATTTAGCTCTCTAAACAATTAGGTACATGACCGAAAAACAACAAATGATGTCAGAACATGTTGGAAATTGATGACGTCGCTTTGAATGATGCATACTGAACACAAAAAAAGTTCGGAGTTCAAATAAGTTTAAAAAACATTGAAGTGCCCGTGTAACAGATGAGTTCTCGTCCGAAACCCTGACACTCAGAAAGAGTTTGTCCAGTTTGTACACGAAGTGTGTCCAGTTTTTGCCGTGACCCTCTCTACTCTTTCGCACATGCTAGGCGGGCG
>NW_025228659.1:12837-14368 GCF_018294505.1 Triticum aestivum
GGAGTTCAAATAAGTTTAAAAAACATTGAAGTGCCCGTGTAACAGATGAGTTCTCGTCCGAAACCCTGACACTCAGAAAGAGTTTGTCCAGTTTGTACACGAAGTGCGTCCAGTTTTTGCCGTGACCCTCTCTACTCTTTCGCACATGCTAGGCGGGCGAAATGATGATACCATGCCAAGTTTCAACATTTTCAGAGTTCATTTTGTAGTGATTTTCAATTTCACGGTCATTTAGCTCTCTAAATAATTCGGTAAATGACCAAAAAACAACAAATGATGTCAGAACATGTTGGAAATTGATGATGTCGCTTTGAATACTGCGTATTGAACACAACAGAAGTTCGGAGTCCAAATAAGTTTAAAAAACATTGAAGTGCCCGTGTAACAGATGAGTTCTCGCCCGAAACCCTGATACTCCGAAAGAGTTTGTCCAGTTTGTACACGAAGTGCGTCCAGTTTTTGCCGTGACCCTCTCTACTCTTTTGCACATGCTATGCGGGTGAAATGATGATACCATGCCAAGTTTCAACATTTTTAGAGTTCATTTTGTAATGATTTTCAATTTCACGGTCATTTAGCTCTCTAAACAACTAGGTAAATGACCGAAAAACAACAAATGACGTCAGAACATGTTGGAAATTGATGACGTTGCTTTGAATGCTGCATACTGAACACAAAAGAAGTCCGGAGTTCAAATAAGTTTAAAAAACATTGATGTGCCCGTGTAACAGATGAGTTCTCGTCCGAAACCCTGATACTCCGAAAGAGTTTGTCCAGTTTGTACACGAAGTGCATCCAGTTTTTGCCGTGACCCTCTCTACTCTTTTGCACATGCTATGCGGGTGAAATGATGATACCATGCCAAGTTTCAACATTTTCAGAGTTCATTTTGTAGTGATTTTCAATTTCACGGTCATTTAGCTCTCTAAACAATTAGGTAAAGGACCGAAAAACAACAAATGATGTCGGAACATGTTGGAAATTGATGACGTCGCTTTGAATGCTGCATACCGAACACTAAAGAAGTCCGCAGTTCAAATAAGTTTTAAAAACATTGAAGTGCCCGTGCAACAGATGAGTTCTCGTCCGAAACCCTGATACTCTGAAAGAGTGTGTCTAATTTGTACACAAAGTGCGTCTAGTTTTTGCCGTGACCCTCTCTACACTTTCGCACATGCTATGTGGCTGAGATGATGATACCATGCCAAGTTTCAACATTTTCAGAGTTCATTTTGTAGTGATTTTCAATTTCATGGTCATTTAGCTCTCTAAACAATTAGGTACATGACCGAAAAACAACAAATGATGTCAGAACATGTTGGAAATTGATGACGTCGCTTTGAATGATGCATACTGAACACAAAAAAAGTTCGGAGTTCAAATAAGTTTAAAAAACATTGAAGTGCCCGTGTAACAGATGAGTTCTCGTCCGAAACCCTGACACTCAGAAAGAGTTTGTCCAGTTTGTACACGAAGTGTGTCCAGTTTTTGCCGTGACCCTCTCTACTCTTTCGCACATGCTAGGCGGGCG
>NW_025228659.1:14378-15186 GCF_018294505.1 Triticum aestivum
ATGAAGTGCGTCTAGTTTTTTCCGTGACCCTCTCTACTCTTTCGCACATGCTATGCGGGTGAAATGATGATACCATGCCAAGTTTCAACATCTTCAGAATTCATTTTGTAGTGATTTTCAATTTCATGGTCATTTAGCTCTCTAAACAATTAGGTAAATGACCGAAAAACAACAAATGATGTCAGAACATGTTGGAAATTCATGACGTTGCTTTGAATGCTGCATACTGAACACAAAAGAAGTCCGGAGTTCAATTAAGTTTAAAAAACATTGAAGTGCCCGTGTAACAGATGAGTTCTCGTCCGAAACCCTGATACTCCGAAAGAGTTTGTCCAGTTTGTACACGAAGTGCATCCAGTTTATGCCGTGACCCTCTCTACTCTTTCGCACATGCTATGCGGGTGAATTGATGACGTTCCTTTGAATGCTGCATACTGAACACAAAAGAAGTCCGGAGTTCAAATAAGTTTAAAAAACATTGAAGTGCCCGTGTAACAGATGAGTTCTCGTCCGAAACCCTGATACTCCGAAAGAGTTTGTCCAGTTTGTACACAAAGTGCATCCAGTTTTTGGTGTCACCCTCTCTACTCTTTCGCACATGCTATGCGGGTGAATTGATGATACCATGCCAAGTTTCAACATTTTCAGAATTCATTTTGTAGTGATTTTCAATTTCACGGTCATTTAGCTCTCTAAACAATTAGGTAAATGACCGAAAAAGAACAAATGATGTCAGAGCATGTTGTTAATTGATGACGTCGCTTTGAATGCTGCATACTGAACACAAAAGAAGTCCGGAGTTCAAATA
>NW_025228659.1:16894-17839 GCF_018294505.1 Triticum aestivum
AGAACATGTTGGAAATTGATGACGTCGCTTTGAATGCTGCATACTGAACACAAAAGAAGTCCAGAGTTCAAATAAGTTTAAAAAACATTGATGCGCCCGTGTAACAGATGAGTTCTCGTCCGAAACACTGATACTCCAAAAGAGTGTGTCTAGTTTGTACACAAAGTGCGTCTAGTTTTTGCCGTGACCCTCTCTACTCATTCGCACATGCTATGTGGGTGAAATGATGATACCATGCCAAGTTTCAACATTTTCAAGGTTCATTTTGTAGTGATTTTCAATTTCACGGTCATTTAGCTCTCTAAACAATTAGGTAAATGACCGAAAAACAACAAATGATGTCAGGACATGTTGGAAATTGATGGCGTCACTTTGAATGCTGCATACTGAACACAAAAGAAGTCCGGAGTTCAAATAAGTTTAAAAAACATTGAAGTGCCCGTGTAACAGATGAGTCCTCGTCCGAAACCCTGATACTCCGAAAGAGTTTGTCCAGTTTGTACACGAAGTGCGTCCACTTTTTTTGTGACCCACTCTACTCTTTCGCACATGCTATGTGGGTGAAATGATGACACCATGCCAAGTTTCAACATTTTTAGAGCTCATTTTGTAGTGATTTTCAATTTCATGGTCATTTAGCTCTCTAAACAATTAGGTAAATGACCGAAAAACAACAAATGACGTTAGAACATGTTGGAAATTGATGACGTCGCTTTGAATGCTGCATATTGAACACAAAAGAAGTCCGGAGTTCAAATAAGTTTAAAAAACATTGAAGTGCCCATGTAACAGATGAGTTCTCATCCGAAACCCTGATACTCCGAAAGAGTTTGTCCAGTTTGTACACGAAGTGCATCCAGTTTTTGCCGTGACCCTCTATACTCTTTCGCACATGCTATGCGGGTGAAATGATGATACCATGCCAAGTTTCAACATTTTCAGAAT
>NW_025228659.1:18323-33752 GCF_018294505.1 Triticum aestivum
CAGAACATGTTGGAAATTGATGACGTCGCTTTGAATGCTGCATACTGAACACAAAAGAAGTCCGGAGTTCAAATAAGTTTAAACAACATTGAAATGCCCGTGTAACAGATGAGTTCTCGTCCGAAACCCTGATACTCCGAAAGAGTTTGTCCAGTTTGTACACGAAGTGCGTCCAGTTTTTGCCGTGACTCTCTCTACTCTTTCGCACATGCTATGCGGGTGAACTGATGATACCATGCCAAGTTTCAACATTTCCAGAATTCATTTTGTAGTGATTTTCAATGTCACGGTCATTTAGCTCTCTAAACAATTAGGTAAATGACCGAAAAACAACAAATGATGTCAGAAAATGTTGGAAATTGATGATGTCGCTTTGAATGCAGCATACTGAACACAAAAGAAGTCCGGAGTTCAAATAAGTTTAAAAACATTGAAGTGCCCGTGTAACAGATGAGTTCTCATCCGAAACCCTGATATTCCGAAAGAGTCTGTCCAGTTTGTACACGAAGTGCGTCCAGTTTATGCCGTGACCCTCTCTACTCTTTCGCACATGCTATACGGGTGAAATGATGATACCATGCCAACTTTCAACATTTTCAGAATTCATTTTGTAGTGATTTTCAATTTCACGGTCATTTAGCTCTCTAAACAATTAGGTAAATGCCCGAAAAACAACAAATGATGTCAGAACATGTTGGAAATTGATGACGTTGCTTTGAATGCTGCATACTGAACACAAAAGAAGTCTGGAGTTCAAATAAGTTTCAAAAACATTGAAGTGCCCATGTAACAGATGAGTTCTCGTCCGAAACCCTGATACTCCGAAAGAGTTTGTCCAGTTTGTACACGAAGTGCGTCCAGTTTATGCCGTGACCCTCTCTACTCTTTCGCACATGCTATGCGGGTGAATTGATGACGTTGTTTTGAATGCTGCATACTGAACACAAAAGAAGTCCGGAGTTCCAATAAGTTTAAAAAACATTGAAGTGCCCGTGTAACAGATGAGTTCTTGTCCGAAACCCTGATACTCCGAAAGAGTTTGTCCAGTTTGTACACGAAGTGCGTCCAGTTTTTGCCGTGACCCTCTCCACTCTTTCGCACATGCTATGCAGGTGAATTGATGATACCATGCCAAGTTTCAACATTTTCAGAATTCATTTTGTAGTGATTTTCAATTTCACAGTCATTTAGCTCTCTAAACAATTAGGTAAATGACTGAAAAACAACAAATGATGTCAGAACATGTTGGAAATTGATGACGTCGCTTTGAATGCTGCATACTGAACACAAAAGAAGTCCGGAGTTCAAATAAGTTTAAAAAACATTGAAGTGCCCGTGTAACAGATGAGTTCTCTTCTGAAACCCTGATACTCCGAAAGAGTTTGTCCAGTTTGTACACGAAGTGCGTCCAGTTTTTGCCGTGACCCTCTCTACTGTTTAGCACATGTTATGCGGGTGAAATGATGATACCATGCCAAGTTTCAACATTTCCAGAATTCATTTTGTAGTGATTTTCAATTTCATGGTCATTTAGCTCTCTAAACAATTAGGTAAATGACCGAAAACAACAAATGATGTCAGAACATGTTGGAACTTGATGACGTCGCTTTGAATGCTGTATACTGAACACAAAAGAAGTCTGGAGTTCAAATAAGTTTCAAAAAAATTGAAGTGCCCGTGTAACAGATGAGTTCTCGTCCGAAACCCTGATACTCCGAAAGAGTTTGTCCAGTTTGTACATGAAGTGCGTCCAGTTTTTGCCGTGACCCTCTCTACTCTTTCGCACATGCTATGCGAGTGAATTGATGATACTATGCCAAGTTTCAACATTTTCAGAATCCATTTTGTAGTGATTTTCAATTTCACGGTCACTTAGCTCTCTAAATGTCGGTGTACTAGAGTAGGGGTACCCTAGTACCCCGAACTTGTGCACGGGCAGTCGCAGCATCCTGCGGCAAGGCTTGCCGGGTGACCGCCAAGATCCTCCGCGGCTACTTTGAAGACCATTCAAGAGCAAAGTACTCAAACCAAGGCCCCGGCAAGAGGAGCTTGCCGGGAAGGCCAACCAAGTCCCCGGCAAGAGGAGCTTGTCGGGAAGGCCGACCAAGGCCCTGGCAAGAGAAGCTGGCCGGGAAGGAAGCACGACCCCGGCAAGAGGAGCTTGCCGGGAAGGCCACTCAAGGCATACCAAGGAACTTGTCGTGACGCCCCACGCGCTTCGGCAAGATGACAAGGCCCCGGCAAGAGGAGCTTGCCGGGAAGACTGGCCAAGGTACCTCAGAGCCCGGCGAGCGACAAGCTTCCGGGCCCGACAAGATAGCAGCAGCGACAAGACGACGACCGCGGCAAGGAGCTTGCCGCGGGAAACCCCCACTTCGTGCCCGCGCTCCAGCCCGCCTGCCAACGTGTCGCTTTGGAACCCTCCCAAGCACACGCGGCAGGGGGCCGTGCAGCTAGGGGTGCGAGGTGGCAAGCAGGCGCTGACAAGATCACCATCGTGGCGAATGATGGCGCCCCTAACGGTCCTTCTCTGCACTGTTCGGGCGACTCAGACGGGCATTTAATGCCCTTGTCCCCTATCGTCAGAGTTAGGTAGGGTGCACTGTACAAGCAACTGTACCAACTACCTTGCTTTTTATGTTTTTACCCTCCTCTGCATTGCCACCTGTCGGTGACCCCTTTAGCGTATAAAAGGAGGCCCCTGCACAACGTAGAGGAGGTTGGGGGCTCATTAGAGAGGTTCGGCTCATTGGAGGTTCGGCTCATTCGGAACACCAGGCACACCCTCGCGCTCAGTCTGGTAGCGTCCATCGCTCCTGAGCAAGAATCGAATACACACAAACAAGCAGCAATAGGGTTTTACGCAACCGTGCGGCCCGAAGCTGGGTAAAACCGCCTGTGTGCCTCGCCTCGATCTGCTCTTCGCGCAGTCTCCGCCCCCCACCGAACCGAAAGGGGCCCGGCCAGCCGGCCCCATAGGTGTTCGTGGGTCAGCGTCCCCCGACATCTTTGGCGCGCCAGGTAGGGGGCGTCGAGATTGTGAGAACCTGATCCGGCGTTCACACGAGCTAGATCTGCATTCTCTTCATCAACATGCCACCGAAGAAGAAGACTTCAGCATCAGCCGCTCCGTCCGCGTCGCTTCCGCCACCGTTGGAGCAAACGGGTGGTGGAATGGACGCCGGCAGAAGAATGTGCCTCGACGAGGAAGCTCATGATGCTGCCAGGTCCAAGAACAAGGCTGCGCAAGCCTCGGCATCTGTGGATGTTCTGCGCCACTCTCAGGAGGCGCAAGATCAACAGCGCCCTGGCGCTCGCAGCGCCATGCGCATGATAGACCAAGGCCAAGTTGTTGGATCTCGGGGCGCTCAAGACCAGCATGCTGGCACGAGCGGGGCATGGTCGCTTGGGCGGGATACTTCTCCTTCTAACGTAGTTAGAAGTTCGAGCACGTCCCGCTCCTCGCGCCGTCGGCCACTGCCACCCACCACTCCAGCAGAAGCCTTGGCGCGAGCGCAACTTCTCCTAGACTACCCTCCGACGGCGGACAAGACCGACGAATGGAGGGCCACTATCCAGAGTCTCATCGGCTTTGCCAACGGCGACACCACGCGGCAACCAAACACCTCGCTGCCGCGGCAGGACAGCCGGACGCGAGCCGACGGCAACAAGACCGGGGGAGGTGCGACTTCCATGCACTCTCCACTACGAAGGCCAAAGTCGCCGATTCGCCGGGTCCACCCCGATAGCGGCTCCACCGCGTCGTCGGACCCACGAGCGCGTCGCGACCAGCGCCAAGTTCTCCATGAACGACAGCAAGAAGACGCTCGAACCCGCATCGAGCGCCGAAGAGAAGCACGACGTCAATCCGACAAGCGCGCTGGGCCCTCTGTTGACATACATGCGCCAGGGGAACCAAGCGATCTACCGTACGCGGTAGGTTGCCCTGCGTTCACCCGTGAGCTGCGGCAAGTCCAGTGGCCCAGTACGAAGAACTTCAAGCCAGATGTGCCGGAGAAGTACGACGGCAAGACGCATCCGTCAGAGTTCCTCAGCATCTACACCATCGCGGTGCAGGCTGCCGGGGGACGAGACGACAAGATCCTTGCCAACTACTTCCCGCTGGTGCTCAAGCCCAACGTCAGATCCTGGCTCATGCACTTGCCGGAAAGCTCCATATCTTCTTGGGCTGATCTGTGCCATCAGTTTGTCGGCGCCTTCACCGGCGGACACAAGCCTCATGGCCAGGAGAGTGATCTTCATTTGCTCGCCCAGAAGGAAGGAGAGCCCCTGCGCAAGTACATCCAAAGATTCAGCAGCGTGCAGCACAACATCCCAGATGTCCACCCTGCCGCGGTGATCAGTGCGTTCCATCAGAATGTGCGAAACCGCAGGATGCGGGAGGAAATGGCGATGTGCAAGATCAGGGATGTCAGTGAGCTATATGCACTAGCCGACAAGTGTGCACGCGCTGAAGAAGGGAGGAGACTCCCCGGAGAAGACATAGGAGCAGAGGGATCTGACAGTGAGGATGCTGCCCCGGCAAGGAAAAACCGGCGGCGGAACAACAGAAGGAGGAAAGGTAAAGAAGTGCTAGCTGTCGAGCAGACCAGCAACGGAGATGGCGCCAAGGAAACCAAAGCTGGTGGCTCCGACAAGGAGGCCCAGCCTATGGCGGCCACCGACAAGCAGGACAGCTCCGGCAAGCAGTATTGCAAGATTCACCGCACCAAGGGCCATGATCTCCAGCACTGCAAGAAAGTCGAGCAGCTTGTTGAGCAACAGAAAGCTGAATATGAGCGGCGCGACAAGGAGAAGGCCCAGGAAGGTGCTGGCGGATCCGGCAAGAAACGTCCCGGCCGGGGAGGACGCCACAGCAAGGCCAAGCAGCGGCAAGGAGTCAGACCTCCTCGCGGTTGCGACAAGGATGAAGATGATGGCGACGATGAAGATATGGATGATGAGGACACTGATGAGCAGGAGTTCTAGAAAGCCACAAAGGTCCTATGCGTTGACAGTGGTGCTTCTCTGCACACCTCGCACCGTCAGTTCAAGCAGTGGGTGCGGGAAGTTAATGCAGCTGAACCACCCGTCGAGTCACGCAAGCCTCTGAAATGGTCCAGCACGCCAATCATCTTCGACATTGAGGACCACCCTGATCGCGTAACTGCGGTCGGGTGCTTGCCGATGTTGGTTTCACCAACAATCCGCAACCTCAAGGTCACAAAGATGCTAGTTGACGGCGGGGCCGGCTTGAATCTGATCTCCTCCACGGTGCTCCAGAAACTCCAAATCCCTGACAGCGAGCTCGAGGAAACCGGCACTTTCCAAGGAATCAGCCCGGGAAGGAGCAAGCCGAAGGGAAAGATCACGTTGCCGGTAACATTTGGCAGTGAGCTGAACTTCAGGACTGAGAGGGTCACGTTTGACGTTGCCGACTTCCCATTACCTTACAATGGGATCCTTGGCCGTCCAGCACTCGCCAAGTTCATGGCAGCCTCTCACTATGCATACAACATACTGAAAATGCCAGGCCCAATAAGTGTCATCTTTGTCCCTGGAGACAAGAAGGATGCTCTTATCTGTGCCGACAAGATCTACCGTGAAGCAGCAGCCGCAGCAGAGCGCAAGACACTTGCCGCTGAAGCTCCCGGGGAAAGGAAGAATACCAAGTCCGGCAAGAGCTCTGATGCCCACTCCGGCAAGCGCACCTCTTCGGAGTGCTGCGCTACCGTCGAGGATGCACCATCGAGCTCCACCGGCAAGTGCAAGAAGGCGATGTCAGCTCCACCTGCGACTAAGAAAGTGTCCGCCAAGGAGGATGGCGCTGGTGGTACCTTCACCATCAGCGCCACTCTTGACCCCAAATAGGAAAGCGCGCTTGTTGCTTTCTTGCGGGCGAATGTCGACGTGTTTGCGTGGCAACCGTCTGATATCCCCGGTGTTCCCAGGAAAGTAATTGAGCACCACCTTGCCGTCTGTCCTCATGCGCGGCCCGTCAAGCAAAGAGTCAGGAAGCAGGCAGTGCAGCGCCAAGAATTCATAGCGGAAGAAATCAAGAAGTTGGAAGCAGCAGGCCTTGTCAGAGGAGTACTCCATCCCACGTGGTTGGCCAATCCAGTTGTCGTGCGCAAGGCTAACGGGAAATGGAGACTCCGTATTGACTTCACTGATGTCAATAGAGCTTGTCCCAAAGACCCATTTCCCTTGCCGCGCATTGACCAGATTGTTGACTCCACAACCGGATGTGATTTGCTTTCATTTCTTGACGCATACTCAGGATACCATCAGATCTTCATCGCAGAAGAAGATGAAGAGAAAACTGCATTTATCACCCCGTGTGGCACGTACTGCTTTGTACGGATGCCTTTTGGGTTGAAGAATGCTGGTTCAACATTCGCAAGGGTAGTCCACCATGCTTTTGAGCCGCAGATGCACAGAAATGCGGAAGCCTACATGGATGACATAGTGGTCAAGAGCAAGGACAGGGCGACCCTAATTCAAGATTTAGACGAGACTTTTGCAAATCTGCGCAAGATCAACCTCAAGCTCAACCCCGAGAAGTGCGTGTTTGGAGTCCCTTCCGGCAAGCTTCTCGGGTTCTTTATGTCTCAGCGGGGAATTGAAGCCAATCCCGACAAGATCAAGGCCATTGAGCAGATCGAAGCACCAAAGCGCGTCAAGGATATACGAAGGCTTGCCGGTTGCGTGGCTGCTCTTAGCAGGTTTATCTCTAGATCTGCTGAACGCGCCCTGCCATTTTTCAAAATTTTGAAGAAGGCAGGTCCAATGAAATGGACTCCGGAAGCGGAGGCCGCGCTGCAGGACTTGAAGAGATACCTGTCCTCCACTCCAATACTTGTCGCACCTGAACCACAAGAGAAGTTGCTGCTATATCTGGCGGCAACCAATCAAGTAGTTAGTGCTGCGTTAGTAGCAGAGAGGGAGGCGGACTATGAGCCAGCGACCGCGGCAAGTGAATCCAGCAACAAGCAGGGGGCTTCCCCGACAAGCTCTGGCCCCGACAAGGTTGAGTCTGCGCACACATGCAAGGAGGTGCAGAGGAGAATGGTGCAGCGCCCAGTTTACTTTGTCAGTTCCCTTCTGCAAGGGGCTAGGTCAAGGTACTCCGGTGTGCAGAAGCTGAAAAGGATACTGCAAAATCCAGAAGCAGCAGGCAGGATTGTCGAGTGGGCGCTGGAACTGTCAAGCTTTGGCCTCAAGTTTGAGAGCACCTCAACTATCCAAAGCAGAGCATTGGCAGAGTTCATAGCAGAGTGGATGCCAACCCCAGATGAAGAAATTCCAGAGACAAGCATCCCCGTCAAGGAAGCAAGCAAAGAGTGGCTGATGTACTTTGATGGTGCCTTCTCGCTGCAAGGCGCCGGTGCAGGCGTGCTGCTTATCGCACCCACCGGAGAGCACCTTAAGTACATAGTCCAGATGCACTTTCCCAAGGAGCAATCAACCAACAATACTGCAGAGTATGAGGGATTGCTCGCCGGACTCAGAATCACGGCAGACCTTGGGATCAGCAAGCTCATTGTCAGGGGTGACTCACAGTTGGTCGTCCGCCAAGTAAACAAGAATTATCAGAGTCTGTTGATGGAAGCTTACGTCGATGAAGTGAGGAAACTAGAAGAGCACTTTGACGGCCTACAGATGGAACATATCCCGAGAGCTCAGAACGATATTGTTGATGGCTTGTCGAAGTGCGCCGCACTAAAGTTACCTGTGGAACCAGGGATCTTTGTGCTTAAGTTGACTCAACCATCCGTGACACCATCAACTGGACAAAGCAAGAAAAGGAAGTTGGTTTCTGGTGACTACCTTCCGGCAGAGCTCCCCGAAGCCGCCGCCAAGAAGGTCCCCAGGATCGACGCCGAAGGCGCTGAGGGGCAGTCTGCTCCGGCAAGCCTCATGGTTTGTTCCGTCGAAGCAGACGCTCCCAACAGGTTTTGCTCCGGCAAGCTTGTCGGGGAATGTCAAGCTCCGGCAGAGGTGCAGCTCCTCGCCATAGAAGCGGACGTTCCCACAGCAGCTGAGTGCAACACCAAGAGCGCTGAGGGGCAGTCTGCTCCGACAAGCCTTATGGTTTGTTCCGTTGAAGCAGACGCTCCCGACAAGTTTTGCTCCGGCAAGCTTGTCGGGGAACGTCAAGCTCCGGCAGAGCCACAGGTTATTGCCGTAGAAGCGGATGTTCCTGCAGCGGCAGATTTGCCTTTAGTCCTTGTTGTTGAGCCACAAGCTCCAACATGGGCGCAGCAAATTGTCCGTTTCCTTCAGACAGGAGAACTTCCCGAAGAGCAAGAAGAAGCGGAAAGAGTAGCCCGGCAGTCAAGTATGTACCAGTTTGTCGACAAGACACTGTACAGAAGAAGGCTCAACGGTGTGAAATTGAAGAGTATTCCCCGGGAAGACGGACAAAAGCTGTTGGCAGAGATACACGGAGGCATATGTGGTCACCACATTGGCGCAAGAGCACTTGTCGGCAAAGCGTTCCGGCAAGGTTTCTTCTAGCCAACAGCCCTCCAGGATGCAACTGCACAAGTAACCAAGTGTGAAGCGTGCCAGTTCCATTCCATGCAGATACACCAGCCAGCTCAAGCTCTCCAGATGATCCCTTTATCCTGGCCATTTTCGGTCTGGGGGCTCGATATCCTCGGACCCTTTCCCCGAGCTGTCGGGGGCTTTGAGTACTTGTACGTCGCAATCGACAAGTTCACAAAGTGGCCGGAAGTGAAACCAGTGAGGAAGGTGACCGCACAGTCAGCCGTCAAGTTCTTCAGGTCGATTGTTTGCCGCTTCGGGATCCCCAACAGGATAATCACCGACAACGACACACAATTTATGAGCCGCACCTTCATGCAGTACGTCTAAGACCTTGGCGCCAAGGTCTGCTTTGCTTCTGTTGCTCATCCGAGAAGCAATGGTCAAGCAGAGAGGGCAAATGTTGAAGTGCTGCACGGGCTCAAGACCAGAACTTTCGATAGGCTGCGCAAGTGCGGAAGGAACTGGATCGAGGAGCTGCCGGTGGTTCTTTGGTCGATCAGAACGACACCAAATCGAGCCATTGGCCAGACACCCTTTGCTCTAGTCTATGGAGCAGAGGCAGTTACCCCCACGGAACTCGTATACGGGTCACCTCGAGTGCTCGCTTATGATGAGCTCGAGCAAGAGCAGCTGCGCCAAGATGACGCACTGCTCCTTGAGGAAGACCGTCTCCAGGCTGCTGTGCGAGCTGCTTGCTACCAGCAAGCTCTGCGCCGCTACCATAGCCGCAGAGTCAATGCCAGGAGTCTCGAGGAAGGCGACCTTGTTCTTCGGCGCGTTCAGTCAGCCAAGAATTCCAACAAGTTGACGCCGAAGTGGGAAGGCCCTTACCGGGTGAAGCGAGTCACAAGGCCTGGCGCTGTCCGCCTTGAGACCGAAGATGGCATACCAGTGAGCAACTCCTGGAACATCGAGCATCTTTGTAAGTTTTACCCGTAAGGCGCGGTTGTCGGACCCTGTCCGGCAACCACCCTTCTGTACAAGTCTTGCTGCTGCTGCATGTAAACCTTTGTACAGAGCCGGGCGCAGACCCCGTGCACCAGTAAAGCTCATGTGCCCCACGGAACTCGTATACAGGTCACCTCAAGTGCTCGCTTATGATGAGCTCGAGCAAGAGCAGCTGCGGCAAGATGACGCGCTGCTCCTTGAGGAAGACCGTCTCCAGGCTGCTGTGCGAGCTGCTCCCTACCAGCAAGCTCTGCGCCGCTACCATAGCCGCAGAGTCAATGCCAGGAGTCTCGAGGAAGGCGACCTTGTTCTTCGGCGCGTTGAGTCGGCCAAGGATTCCGACAAGTTGACACCAAAGTGGGAAGGCCCTTACCGGGTGAAGCGAGTCACAAGGCCTGGCGCAGTCCGCCTTGAGACCGAAGATGGCGTACCAGTGAGCAACTCCTGGAACATCGAGCATCTTCGTAAGTTTTACCCATAAGGCGCGGTTGTCGGACCCTGTCCGGCAACCACCTTTCTATACAAGTCTTGCCGCTGTTGCATGTAATCCTTTGTACAGAGCCAGGCGCAGACCCTGAGCACCAGTAAATGCAGCGCTGACACCCCGGGGTTAGAGCATGCATGCTAGGTTGAGTCTCGTCCTTGGTTAGGGTTGATAGTGCCTAACAGTGGCTAACCCCTAGCTTAGAGGTCGAGTTTCCGTCCCTTTGCGTTCCTTTCGTTCGCAGGGCTCACACGTCCTGGCTAGACTGCTTGAGGACGAAAGGGAGAAGAAGGGCGCACCGGTACCTAGGCCCCGGCAAGCCAGTGTTGCCGGGGGCTGCGAATGCCAAGAATCGCCCACGGCAAGCCAGAGTTGCCGGGGGCTGCGATATCAGATAAGTCTTTCATCCCTCGTCATGCATCCTCTTATGGACTGGGGAATGCGAAACCGCGTTTCTTCCCGAAAACTGCCGTGCTCCCTCAACTCTAGGCCCTGGGGCTCGTTCCCGGGGCCAAGTTTGGTCGTAGTCGCGGTAGCAAAGGGATGAAACGAGGAGACCGCACCCACCTCGTTCCTGCTTCCGCCAAGGGCGCGAGAAAGGTCGAGCGACGTGGGAAGGCGGCAGGGCCTATTGCCGGGAGATGAAATGTCTGTCCGAAGGATACTAAGGATTTGCTCCTTGGCGTGGGTTCAACCCGCGAGACAAATAACCCGGCAAGCATCCCCTTTTCATTAAAAAAACATCCCACTCAGGTACAGTCCATAGAGGATGAAAAACATGAAAGAGAGGATTACAAGTTTTAAATACAGCTAAGGCCCGAAGGCTTACAAATTAAAATGATAAGATGCCCGTAATCCCTCTCCTGTCCCTCTCTATAGGAGGCAGGTCAAGGAGGCGAAAAGGGTAAAAGGAATGCCTAGGCGAACTACAGGTGCCAGAAGACACCAAGAGAACATCCCGGGGGCCGTCCGAAGGCTGGACGGTGATGGCGGCGCTAGAAGCGGGGCTCGAAGACGGGGAGGCAGGACGTCAGCACGCTGTCGAGGGCACCACGCCCTCGTACTCCGACCTGACGGCCTTGTCGCCAGCCCTCTTCCCCTTCCGCTGCCTCCCTATGCCAGCCGCCCAAGGAGACGACCCCGGGGAGTTTAAGGCGCCGGCAACACGGATGATGGAGTCGCCGGTGCCGTGCGAAGCGGCGCCCGACGCCTAGTCGGACCCGCCATTCCGCCGCCCACTACCCTCATCGTTGCTGTCGCTCTCCTCCTCGTCACTCTCGCTCGAGGAGGAGTCTTCGCTATCGGAGGAGCTGTCCACGCAGCACTTCGCCCGAATGCCGAAGCACCCGAAGACCTTGACGGAGAGGAGATCGCCCTCCATCAACTTAAAATGGAGGGTAAACCCCTCCATCAGGCTGTGGATACGGGCGAACGTCTTCCACCCTTGATCAAGATACATCACATTGGGGGCTGGGAATACAACACGGACTCGCGTGCCGCTGATCCCACAGCCCCTCATGTGCAGTCTCAGTGTCTCGGGCGGCTCCGACTACATCGCGCTTGCAAACGGAGCTGGAAGCCGGAGGCGACGACGAGGCGCCCGGCGCAGCCTGACGAAGAACTCGCAAGGGTCGTCCCCTATATGGACCGCCGTGGGGGGAGGAGCCGCCGGCGGAGGCGAAGCTGGCGCGCCGCCCCGTCCGCCTCTTCCCCAAGCGCCTCGACCCCGTCCTCGACCTCGTCCACGACCTCGCCCCCTCCCTCTTCCCCTTATGGTTGGGTTTGCCACCAAGGGCGCGGAAGAGGGAGAGGTGCGCTGTCTGGCGGCGACCCTCGCCGCCACCGATGAAGGGCCAGGGTTCCCTTTCTCCATGGCAAATGAGAGAAAGGGGAGCAGAAGCTAAAGAAAGGAGGAGATGAGAGAGTGCGGGCTTCTGTGCTCCCCTCCCACTCTTTATAAAGGAGCGAGGTGGGGGCTCAGCCGCCCCGCTCAGCGAATCAAGGCACGGGAGGAACAGGGAGTCGGGGCCGGCCCGCTGCCTCTGCTCGCGTCTCCCGCTCCCACCGTCAGCGACCCCAAGTGCATGAGAGCCGCATGGCGGAGATGCGGAACCGGGGCGATGAATGAAGCGGCCTCGCCCCACCCCGTGATCACGGGGAGTGGGCGCCTCGGAAACCGCGCACCGGCCTCGTCTAGTAAATGCACCACGCCCCCATGCCCACCTCCGTTTAGGTAGGAGGGCGTGAACCGTCCCCTTCATCATGGCTCGGCGCATGCTCGCGGGGCTTAGCCCCACGCACGCCGCCCACGTCGCCCACGATGCCGCGTTTGACGCATGCCGTTTTGGGCGTGCGCGGTGGAAGCGGAGAGATATGCGGTGTAACCTAGGCCGTGCATGCCCGCGGACTGTTTTGGGCCTGGCCCAACAACGCTCGGCACCGTGTCTGGCCCAGGCCCGGGGGCTCCTGTCGGTGTACTAGAGTAGGGGTACCCTAGTACCCCGAACTTGTGCACGGGCAGTCGCAGCATCCCGCGGCAAGGCTTGCTGGGTGACCGCCAAGATCCTCCGCGGCTACTTTGAAGACCATAAAAGAGCAAAGTACTCAAACCAAGGCCCCGGCAAGAGGAGCTTGCCGGGAAGGCCAACCAAGGCCCCGACAAGAGGAGCTTGTCGGGAAGGCCGACCAAGGCCCTGGCAAGAGAAGCTGGCCAGGAAGGAAGCACGACCCCGGCAAGAGGAGCTTGCCGGGAAGGCCACTCAAGGCATACCAAGGAACTTGCCGTGACGCGCCACGCGCTCCTGCAAGGCGACAAGGCCCCGGCAAGAGGAGCTTGCCGGGAAGACTGGCCAAGGTACCTCAGAGCCCGGCGAGCGACAAGCTTCCGGGCCCGACAAGATAGCATCAGCGACAAGACGACGACCGCGGCAAGGAGCTTGCCGCGGGAAACCCCCACTTCGTGCCCGCGCTCCAGCCCGCCTGCCAACGTGTCGCTCTGGAACCCTCCCAAGCACACGCGGCAGGGGGCCGTGCAGCTAGGGGTGTGAGGTGGCAAGCAGGCGCTAACAAGATCACCATCGTGGCGAACGATGGCGCCCCTAACGGTCCTTCTCTGCACTGTTCAGGCGACTCAGACGGGAATTTAATTCCCTTGTCCCCTGCCGTCAGAGTTAGGTAGGGTGCACTGTACAAGCAACTGTACCAACTACCTTGCTTTTTACATTTTTACCCTCCTCTGCGTTGCCACCTGTCGGTGACCCCTTTAGCGTATAAAAGGAGGCCCCTGCACAACGTAGAGGAGGTTGGGGGCTCATTAGAGAGGTTCGGCTCATTCGGAACACCAGGCGCACCCTCACGCTCAGTCTGGTAGCATCCATCGCTCCTGAGCAAGAATCGAATACACACAAACAAGCAGCAGTAGGGTTTTACGCATCCGTGCGGCCCGAAGCTGGGTAAAACCGCCCGTGTGCCTCGCCTCGATCTGCTCTTCGCGCGGTCTCCGCCCCCCACCGAACCGAAAGGGGCCCGGCCAGCCGGCCCCATAGGTGTTCGTGGGTCAGCGTCCCCCGACACTAAACAATTAGGTAAATGACCGAAAAACAACAAATGATGTCAGAACATGTTGGAAATTGATGACTCGCTTTGAATGCTGCATACTGAACACAAAAGAACTCTGGAGTTCAAATAAGTTTGAAAAACATAGAAGTCCTCATGTAACAGATGAGTTCTCGTCCGAAACCCTGATACTCCGAAAGAGTTTGTCTAGTTTGTATACGAAGTGCGTCCAGTTTATGCCGTGACCCTCTCTACTCTTTCGCACATGCTATGCGGGTGAAATGATGATACCATGCCAAGTTTCAACATTTTCAGAATTCATTTTGTAGTGATTTTCAATTTCACGGTCATTTAGCTCTCTAAACAATTAGGTAAATGACCGAAAAACAACAAATGATGTCAGAAAATGTTGGAAATTGATGACGTTGCTTTGAATGCAGCATACTGAATACAAAAGAAGTCCGGAGTTCAAATAAGTTTAAAAACATTGAAGTGCCCGTGTAACAGATGAGTTCTCGTCCGAAACCCTGATACTCCGAAAGAGTTTGTCCAGTTTGTACACGAAGTGCGTCTAGTTTATGCCGTGACCCTCTCTACTCTTTTGCACATGCTATGCGGGTGAAATGATGATACCATGCCAACTTTCAACATTTTTAGAATTCATTTTGTAGTGATTTTCAATTTCACGGTCATTTAGCTCTCTAAACAATTAGGTAAATGACCGAAAAACAACAAATGATGTCAGAACATGTTGGAAATTCATGACATTGCTTTGAATGCTGCATACTGAACACAAAAGAAGTCCGGAGTTCAATTCAGTTTAAAAAACATTGAAGTGCCCATGTAACAGATGAGTTCTCGTCCGAAACCCTGATACTCCGAAAGAGTTTGTCGAGTTTGTACACGAAGTGCGTCCAGTTTATGCCGTGACCCTCTCTACTCTTTCGCACATGCTATGCGGGTGAATTGATGACGTTCCTTTGAATGCTGCATACTGAACACAAAAGAAGTCCGGAGTTCAAATAAGTTTAAAAAACATTGAAGTGCCCGTGTAACAGATGAGTTCTCGTCCGAAACCCTGATACTCCGAAAGAGTTTGTCCAGTTTGTACACGAAGTGCGTCCAGTTTTTGGCGTCACCCTCTCTACTCTTTCGCACATGCTATGCGGGTGAATTGATGATACCATGCCAAGTTTCAACATTTTCAGAATTCATTTTGTAGTGATTTTCAATTTCACGGTCATTTAGCTCTCTAAATAATTAGGTAAATGACCGAAAAACAACAAATGATGTCAGAACATGTTGGAAATTGATGACGTTGCTTTGAATGCTGCATACTGAACACAAAAGAAGTCCGGAGTTCAAATAAGTTTAAAAAACATTGAAGTGCCCGTGTAACAGATGAGTTCTCGCCGAAACCCTGATACTCCGAAAGAGTTTGTCTAGTTTGTACACGAAGTGCGTCCAGTTTATGCCGTGACCCTCTCTACTCTTTCGCACATGCTATGCGGGTGAATTGATGATGTTGCTTTGAATGCTGCATACTGAACACAAAAGAAGTCCGGAGTTCAAATAAGTTTAAAAAACATTGAAGTGCCCGTGTAACAGATGAGTTCTCGTCCGAAACCCTGATACTCCGAAAGAGTTTGTCCAGTTTGTACACGAAGTGCGTCCAGTTTTTGCCATGACCCTCTCTACTCTTTCGCACATGCTATGCGGGTGAATTGATGATACCATGCCAAGTTTCAACATTTTCAGAATTCATTTTGTAGTGATTTTCAATTTCACGGTCATTTAGCTCTCTAAACAATTTGGTAAATGACCGAAAAACAACAAATGATGTCAGAACATGTTGCAAATTGATGACGTCGCTTTGAATGCTGCATACT
>NW_025228659.1:35141-37057 GCF_018294505.1 Triticum aestivum
ATGATACCATGCCAAGTTTCAACATTTCCAGAATTCATTTTGTAGTGATTTTCAATTTCATGGTCATTTAGCTCTCTAAACAATTAGGTAAATGACCGAAAAACAACAAATGATGTCAGAACATGTTGGAACTTGATGATGTCGCTTTGAATGCTGTATACTGAACACAAAAGAAGTCCGGAGTTCAAATAAGTTTAAAAAACATTGAAGTGCCCGTGTAACAGATGAGTTCTCGTCCGAAACCCTGATACTCCAAAAGAGTTTGTCCAGTTTGTACACGAAGTGCGTCCAGTTTTTGCCGTGACCCTCTCTACTCTTTTGCACATGCTATGTGAGTGAATTGATGATACCATGCCAAGTTTCAACATTTTCAGAATTCATTTTGTAGTGATTTTCAATTTCACGGTCATTTAGCTCTCTAAACAATTAGGAAAATGATCGAAAAACAACAAAAGATGTCAGAACATGTTGGAAATTGATGACATCGGTTTGAATGCAGCATACTGAACACAAAAGAAGTCCGAAGTTCAAATAAGTTTAAAAACATTGAAGTGCCCGTGTAACAGATGAGTTCTCGTCCGAAACCCTAATACTCCGAAAGAGTTTGTCCAGTTTGTACACGAAGTGCGTCCCGTTTATGCCGTGACCCTCTCTACTCTTTCGCACATGCTGTGCGGGTGAAATGATGATACCATGCCAACTTTCAACATTTTCAGAATTCATTTTGTAGTGATTTTCAATTTCCTGGTCATTTAGCTCTCTAAACAATTAGGTAAATGACCGAAAAACAACAAATGATGTCAGAACATGTTGGAAATTGATGAAGTTGCTTTGAATGCTGCATACTGAATACAAAAGAAGTCCGGAGTTCAATTAAGTTTAAAAAACATTGAAGTGCCCGTGTAACAGATGAGTTCTCGTCTGAAACCCTGATACTCCGAAAGAGTTTGTCCAGTTTGTACACGAAGTGCGTCCAGTTTATGCCATGACCCTCTCTACTCTTCCGCACATGATATGCGGGTGAATTGATGACGTTGCTTTGAATGCTGCATACTGAACACAAAAGAAGTCCGGAGTTCAAGTAAGTTTAAAAAACATTGAAGTGCCCGTGTAACAGATGAGTTCTCGTCTGAAACCCTGATACTCCGAAAGAGTTTGTCCAGTTTGTACATGAAGTGTGTCCAGTTTTTGCCCTGACCCTCTCTACTCTTTCGCACATACTATGCGGGTGAATTGATGATACCATGCCAAGTTTCAACATTTTCAGAATTCATTTTGTAGTGATTTTCAATTTCACGGTCATTTAGCTCTCTAAACAATTAGGTAATTGACCAAAAAACAACAAATGATGTCAGAACATGTTGGAAATTGATGACGTTTCTTTGAATGCTACATACTGAACACAAAAGAAGTCCGGAGTTCAAATAAGTTTAAAAAACATTGAAGTGCCCGTGTAACAGATGAGTTCTCGTCCGAAACCCTGATACTCCGAAAGAGTTTGTCCAGTTTGTACACGAAGTGCGTCCAGTTTATGCCGTGACCCTCTCTACTCTTTTGCACATGCTATGCGGGTGAATTGATGATGTTGCTTTGAATACTGCATACTGAACACAAAAGAAGTCCGGAGTTCAAATAAGTTTAAAAAACATTGAAGTGCCCGTGTAACAGATGAGTTCTCGTCCGAAACCCCGATACTCCGAAAGAGTTTGTCTAGTTTGTACACGAAGTGCGTCCAGTTTTTGCCGTGACCCTCTCTACTCTTTCGCACATGTTATGCGGGTGAATTGATTATACCATGCCAAGTTTCAACATTTTCAGAATTCATTTTGTAGTGATTTTCAATTTCACGGTCATTTAGCTCTCTAAACAATTAGGTAAATGACCGAAAAACAACAAATGATGTCAGAACATGTTGG
>NW_025228659.1:38466-39648 GCF_018294505.1 Triticum aestivum
AGTTTGTCCAGTTTATACACGAAGTGCGTCTAGTTTTTTCCGTGACTCTCTCTACTCTTTCGCACATGCTATGCGGGTGAAATGATGATACCATGCCAAGTTTCAACATTTTCAGAATTCATTTTGTAGTGATTTTCAATTTCATGGTCATTTGGCTCTCTAAACAATTAGGTAAATGACCGAAAAACAACAAATGATGTCAAAACATGTTGGAAATTGATGACGTCGCTTTGAATGCTGCATACTGAACACAAAAGAAGTCCGGAGTTCAAATAAGTTTAAAAAACAATTAAGTGCCCGTGTAACAGATGAGTTCTCGTCCGAAACCCTGATACTCCGAAAGAGTTTGTCCAGTTTGTACACGAAGTGCGTCCAGTTTATGCCGTGACCCTCTCTACTCTTTCGCACATGCTATGCGGGTGAATTGATGACGTTGCTTTGAATGCTGCATACTGAACACAAAAGAAGTCCGGAGTTCAAATAAGTTTAAAAAACATTGAAGTGCCCGTGTAACAGATGAGTTCTCGTCCGAAACCCTGATAGTCCAAAAGAGTTTGTCCAGTTTGTGCACGAAGTGCGTCCAGTTTTTTCCGTGACCCTCTCTACTCTTTCGAACATGCTATGCGGGTGAAATGATGATACAATGCCAAGTTTCAACATTTTCAGAATTCATTTTGTAGTGATTTTCAATTTCACGGTCATTTAGCTCTCTAAACAATTAGGTAAATGACCGAAAAACAACAAATGATGTCAGAACATGTTGGAAATTGATGACGTCGCTTTGAATGCTGCATACTGAACACAAAAGAAGTCCGGAGTTCAAATAAGTTTAAAAAACAATTAAGTGCCCGTGTAACAGATGAGTTCTCGTCTGAAACCCTGATACTCCGAAAGAGTTTGTCCAGTTTGTACACGAAGTGCGTCCAGTTTATGCCGTGACCCTCTCTACTCTTTCGCACATGCTATGCGGGTGAATTGATGACATTGCTTTGAATGCTGCATACTGAACACAAAAGAAGTCCGGAGTTCAAATAAGTTTAAAAAACATTGAAGTGCCCGTGTAACAGATGAGTTCTCGTCCGAAACCTTGATACTCCGAAAGAGTTTGTCCAGTTTGTACACGAAGTGCGTCAGTTTTTGCCGTGACCCTCTCTACTCTTTCGCACATGCTATGCGGGTGAA
>NW_025228659.1:39658-40630 GCF_018294505.1 Triticum aestivum
CGAAAGAGTTTGTCCAGTTTGTACACGAAGTGCGTCCAGTTTATGCCGTGACCCTCTCTACTCTTTCGCACATGCTATGCGGGTGAAATGATGAGACCATGCCAAGTTTCAACATTTTCAGAATTCATTTTGTAGTGATTTTCAATTTCACGGTCATTTAGCTCTCTAAACAATTAGGTAAATGACCAAAAAACAACAAATGATGTCAGAACATGTTGGAAATTGATGACATCGCTTTGAATGCTGCATACTGAACACAAAAGAAGTCCGGAGTTCAAATAAGTTTAAAAAACATTGAAGTGCCCATGTAACAGATGAGTTCTCGTCTGAAACCCAGATACTCCGAAAGAGTTTGTCCAGTTTGCACACGAAGTGCGTCCAGTTTTTGCCGTGACCCTCTCTACTCTTTCGCACATGCTATGCGGGTGAAATGATGATACCATGCCAAGTTTCAACATTTTCAGAATTCATTTTATAGTGATTTTCAATTTCACGGTCATTTAGCTCTCTAAACAATTAGGTAAATGACCGAAAAACAACAAATGATGTCAGAACATGTTGGAAATTGATGATGTCGCTTTGAATGCTGCATACTCAACACAAAAGAAGTCTGGAGTTCAAATAAGTTTAAAAAACATTGAAGTGTCCATGTAACAGATGAGTTCTCGTCCGAAACCCTGATACTCAGAAAGAGTTTGTCCAGTTTGTACACGAAGTGCGTCCAGTTTTTGCCGTGACACTCTCTACTCGTTCGGACATGCTATGCGGGTGAAATGATGATACCATGCCAAGTTTCAACATTTTCAGAATTCATTTTGTAGTGATTTTCAATTTCACGGTCATTTAGCTCTCTAAACAATTAGGTAAATGACCGAAAAACAACAAATGATGTCAGAACATGTTGGAAATTGATGACGTCGCTTTGAATGCTACAACTGAACACAAAAGAAGTCCGGAGTTCAAATAAGTTTA
>NW_025228659.1:40640-41584 GCF_018294505.1 Triticum aestivum
TTGAAGTGTCCATGTAACAGATGAGTTCTCGTCCGAAACCCTGATACTCAGAAAGAGTTTGTCCAGTTTGTACACGAAGTGCGTCCAGTTTTTGCCGTGACACTCTCTACTCTTTCGGACATGCTATGCGGGTGAGATGATGATACCATGCCAAGTTTCAACATTTCTAGAATTCATTTTGTAGTGATTTTCAATTTCACGGTCATTTAGCTCTCTAAACAATTAGGTAAATGACCGAAAAACAACAAATGATGTCAGAACATGTTGGAAATTGATGACGTCGCTTTGAATGCTACAACTGAACACAAAAGAAGTCCGGAGTTCAAATAAGTTTAAAAAACATTGAAGTGCCCGTGTAACAGATGAGTTCTCGTCCGAAACCCTGATACTCCGAAAGAGTTTGTCCAGTTTGTACACGAAGTGCGTCCAGTTTTTGCCGTGACCCTCTCTACTCTTTCGCACATGCTATGCGCGTGAAATGATGATACCATGCCAAGTTTGAACATTTCCAGAATTCATTTTGTAGTGATTAATTTCACGGTCATTTAGCTCTCTAAACAATTAGGTAAATGACCAAAAAACAACAAATGATGTCAGAACATGTTGGAAATTGATGATGTCGCTTTGAATGCTGCATACTGAACACAAAAGAAGTCCGGAGTTCAAATAAGTTTAAAAAACATTGAAGTGCTCGTGTAACAGATGAGTTCTCGTCTGAAACCCTGATACTTCGAAAGAGTTTGTCCAGTTTGTACACGAAGTGCGTCCAGTTTATGCCGTGACCCTCTCTACTCTTTCGCACATGCTATGCGGGTGAAATGATGAGACCATGCCAAGTTTCAACATTTTCAGAATTCATTTTGTAGTGATTTTCAATTTCACGGTCATTTAGCTCTCTAAACAATTAGGTAAATGACCAAAAAACAACAAATGATGTCAGAACA
>NW_025228659.1:41594-42419 GCF_018294505.1 Triticum aestivum
CCGAAAGAGTTTGTCCAGTTTGTACACGAGGTGCGTCCAGTTTTTGCCGTGACCCTCTCTACTGTTAGCACATGTTATGCGGGTGAAATGATCATACCATGCCAAGTTTCAACATTTCCAGAATTCATTTTGTAGTGATTTTCAATTTCATGGTCATTTAGCTCTCTAAACAATTAGGTAAATGACCGAAAAACAACAAATGATGTCAGATCATGTTGGAAATTGATGATGTCGCTTTGAATGCAGCATACTGAACACAAAAGAAGTCCGGAGTTCAAATAAGTTTAAAAAACATTGAAGTGCCCGTGTAACAGATGAGTTCTTGTCCGAAAGAGTTTGTCTAGTTTGTACACGAAGTGCGTCCAGTTTTTTCCGTGACCCTCTCTACTCTTTCGAACATGCTATGCGGGTGAAATGATGATACAATGCCAAGTTTCAACATTTTCAGAATTCATTTTGTAGTGATTTTCAATTTCACGGTCATTTAGCTCTCTAAACAATTAGGTAAATGACCGAAAAACAACAAATGATGTCAGAACATGTTGGAAATTGATGACGTCACTTTGAATGATGCATACTGAACACAAAAGAAGTCCGGAGTTCAAATAAGTTTAAAAACATTGAAGTGCCCGTGTAACAGATGAGTTCTCGTCTGAAACCCTGATACTCCGAAAGAGTTTGTCCAGTTTGTACACGAAGTGCGTCCAGTTTATGCCGTGACCTTCTCTACTCTTTCGCACATGCTATGCGGGTGAATTGATGACGTTGCTTTGAATGCTGCATACTGAACACAAAAGAAGTCCGGAGTTCAAATAAGTTTAAAAA
>NW_025228660.1:0-1225 GCF_018294505.1 Triticum aestivum
TTTCATTTTCTTGAACTTATTTGAACTCCATAGTTATTCTGTTTTCAAAATGCGCCATTCAAAGCCACATCATCAATTTACAACTCTTTCTGACTACATTTGTTATTTTTCATGCATTTACTGATTATTTCTAGCTATAAGACTATGAAATTGAAAAGCATTTAAAATGAACTCTGAAAAGGTTCCAAGTTGACATGGTATCATGATTTCATCCACATAGCATGTGCGAGAACGTAGAGAGGGTTACGGCAAAACTGGATGCACTTCGTGTACAAAACGGACAATCTCTTTCGAAAAATCAGGGTTTCATACGGAAACTCGTCTGTTACAAAGGGATTTCATTTTTTTGAACTTATTTGAACTCCATAGTTTTTCTGTGTTCAAAGTGAACCATTGAAAGCCACATCATCAATTTACAACCCTTTCTGACTACATTTGTTATTTTTCATGCATTTAGTGATTATTTTGAGCTATAAGACCATCAAATTGAAAAGCATTTGAAATGAACTCTGAAAAGGTTCCAAGTTGGCATGGTATCATCATTTCACCCACATAGCATGTGCGAGAAAGTAGAGAGGGTTACGGCAAAAACTGGATGCGCTTCGTGTACAAAACGGACAATCTCTTTCGAAGTATCAGGGTTTCATACGGAAACTCGTCTGTTACAAAGGGATTTCATTTTCTTGAACTTATTTGAACTCCATAGTTATTCTGTGTTCAAAATGCACCATTCAAAGCCACATCATCAATTTACAACTCTTTCTGACTACATTTGTTATTTTTCATGCATTTACTGATTATTTCTAGCTATAAGACTATGAAATTGAAAAGCATTTAAAATGAACTCTGAAAAGGTTCCAAGTTGACATGGTATCATCATTTCATCCACATAGCATGTGCGAGAATGTAGAGAGGGTTACAACAAAAACTGGATGCACTTCGTGTACAAAACGGACAATCTCTTTCGAGGTATCAGGGTTTCATACAGAAACTCGTCTGTTATAAAGGGATTTCATTTTTTTTGAACTTATTTGAACTCCATAGTTTTTCTGTGTTCAAAATGAACCATTGAAAGCCACATCATCAATTTACAACCCTTTCTGACTACATTTGTTATTTTTCATGCATTTACTGATTATTTTGAGCTATGAGACCATGAAATTGAAATGCATTTGAAATGAACTCTGAAAGGTTCCAAGTTGGCATGGTATCATCATTTCACCCA
>NW_025228660.1:1235-3214 GCF_018294505.1 Triticum aestivum
AAGTTGGCATGGTATCATCATTTCACACACATAGCATGTACGAGAAAGTAAGAGGGTTACGGCAAAAACTGGATGCACTACGTGTACAAAACGGACAGTCTCTTTCGAAGTATCAGGGTTTCATACGGAAACTCGTCTGTTATAAAGGGATTTCATTTTTTGAACTTATTTGAACTCCATAGATTTTCTGTGTTCAAAATGCACCATTCAAAGCCACATCATCAATTTACAACCCTTTCTGAGTTCATTTGTTATTTTTCATGCATTTACTGATTATTTTGAGCTATAAGACAATGAAATTGAAAAGCATTTAAAATGAACTCTGAAAAGGTTCCAAGTTTGCATGGTATCATCATTTCACCCACATAGCATGTGCGAGAACGTAGAGAGGGTTACTGCAAAAACTGGATGCACTTCGTGTACAAAACGGACAATCTGTTTCGAAGTATAAGGGTTTCATACGGAAACTCGTCTGTTACAAAGGGGTTTCATTTTTTTGAACTTATTTGAACTCCATTGTTTTTCTGTATTCAAAATGCACCATTCAAAGCCACATCATCGATTTACAACCCTTTCTGACTTCATTTGTTATTTTTCGTGCATTTACTGGTTATTTTGAGCTATAAGACCATGAAATTGAAAAGCATTTGAAATGAACTCTGAAAAGGTTCCAAGTTGGCATGGTATCAACATTTCACCCACATAGCATGTGCGAGACAGTAGAGAGGGTTACGACGAAAACTGGATGCACTTCGTTTACAAAACGGACAATCTCTTTCGAAGTATCAGGGTTTCATACGGAAACTCGTCTGTTACAAATGGATTTCATTTTTTGAACTTATTTGAACTCCATAGTTTTTCTGTGTTCAAAATGAACCATTCAAAGCCACATCATCAATTTACAACCCTTTCTGACTACATTTGTTATTTTTCATGCATTTACTGATTATTTTGAGCTATAAGACCATGAAATTGAAAAGCATTTGAAATGAACTCTGAAAAGGTTCCAAGTTGGCATGGTATCATCATTTCACCCACATAGCATGTGCGAGAAAGTAGAGAGGGTTACGGCAAAAACTGGATGCGCTTCGTGTACAAAACGGACAATCTCTTTCGAAGTATCACCGTTTCATACTGTTACAAAGGGATTTCATTTTCTTGAACTTATTTGAACTCCATAGTTATTCTGTTTTCAAAATGCACCATTCAAAGCCACATCATCAATTTACAACTCTTTCTGACTACATTTGTTATTTTTCATGCATTTACTGATTATTTCTAGCTATAAGACTATGAAATTGAAAAGCATTTAAAATGAACTCTGAAAAGGTTCCAAGTTGACATGGTATCATGATTTCATCCACATAGCATGTGCGAGAATGTAGAGAGGGTTACGGCAAAAACTGGATGCACTTCGTGTACAAAACGGACAATTTCTTTCGAAGTATCAGGGTTTCATAAGGAAACTCGTCTGTTACAAAGGGATTTCATTTTTTTGAACTTATTTGAACTCCATTGTTTTTCTGTGTTCAAAATGAACCATTGAAAGCCACATCATCAACTTACAACCCTTTCTGACTACATTTGTTATTTTTCATGCATTTAGTGATTATTTTGAGCTATAAGACCATGAAATTGAAAAGCATTTGAAATGAACTCTGAAAAGGTTCCAAGTTGGCATGGTATCATCATTTCACCCACATAGCATGTGCGAGAAAGTAAGAGGGTTACGGCAAAAACTGGATGCACTTCGTGTACAAAATGGACAATCTCTTTCGAAGTATCATGGTTTCATACGGAAACTCGTCTGTTACAAAGGGATTTCATTTTTTGAACTTATTTGAACTCCGTAGATTTTCTCTATTCAAAATGCACCATTCAAAGCCACATCATCAATTTACAACCCTTTCCGACTTGATTTGTTATTTTTCATGCATTTACTGATTATTTTGAGCTATAAGACCATGAAATTGAAAAGT
>NW_025228660.1:8675-10771 GCF_018294505.1 Triticum aestivum
GTTTCATACGGAAACTCGTCTGTTACAAAGGGATTTCATTTTCTTGAACTTATTTGAACTCCATAGTTATTCTGTATTCAAAATGCACCATTCAAAGCCACATCATCAATTTACAACTCTTTCTGACTACATTTGTTATTTTTCATGCATTTACTGATTATTTCTAGCTATAAGACTATGAAATTGAAAAGCATTTAAAATGAACTCTGAAAAGGTTCCAAGTTGACATGGTATCATCATTTCATCCACATAGCATGTGCGAGAACATAGAGTGGGTTACGGCAAAAACTGGATGCACTTCGTGTACAAAACGGACAATCTCTTTCGAAGTATCAGGGTTGCATACGGAAACTCGTCTGTTACAAAGGGATTTCATTTTTTTGAACTTATTTGAACTCCATAGTTTTTCTGTGTTCAAAATGAACCATTGAAAGCCACATCATCAATTTACAACCCCTTCTGACTACATTTGTTATTTTTCATGCATTTACTGATTATTTTGAGCTATGGGACCATAAAATTGAAATGCATTTGAAATGAACTCTGAAAGGTTCCAAGTTGGCATGGTATCATCAGTTCACCCACATAGCATGTGCGAGAAAGTAAGAGGGTTATGGCAAAAACTGGATGCACTACGTGTACAAAACGGACAATCTCTTTCGAAGTATCAGGGTTTCATACGGAAACTCGTCTGTTATAAAGGGATTTCATTTTTTGAACTTATTTGAACTCCATAGATTTTCTTTGTTCAAAATGCACCATTCAAAGCCACATCATCAATTTACAACCCTTTCTGACTTCATTTGTTATTTTTCATGCATTTACTGATTATTTTGAGCTATAAGACAATGAAATTGAAAAGCATTTAAAATGAACTCTGAAAAGGTTCCAAGTTTGCAAGGTATCATCATTTCACCCACATAGCATGTGCGAGAACGTAGAGAGGGTTACTGCAAAAACTGGATGCACTTCGTGTACAAAACGGACAATCTCTTCCGAAGTATCAGGGTTTCATACGGAAACTCGTCTGTTACAAAGGGGTTTCATTTTTTTGAACTTATTTGAACTCCATTGTTTTTCTGTATTCAAAATGCACCATTCAAAGCCACATCATCGATTTACAACCCTTTCTGACTTCATTTGTTATTTTTCATGCATTTACTGGTTATTTTGAGCTATAAGACCATGAAATTGAAAAGCATTTGAAATGAACTCTGAAAAGGTTCCAAGTTGGCATGGTATTAACATTTCACCCACATAGCATGTGCGAGACAGTAGAGAGGGTTACGGCAAAAACTGGATGCACTTCGTGTACAAAACGGACAATCTCTTTCGAAGTATCAGGGTTTCATACGGAAACTCGTCTGTTACAAAGGGATTTCATTTTTTTGAACTTATTTGAACTCCATTGTTTTTCTGTCTTCAAAATGCACCATTCAAAGCCACAATTTACAACCCTTTCTGACTACATTTGTTATTTTTCATGCATTTACTGATTATTTTGAGCTATAAGACCATGAAATTGAAAAGCATTTGAAATGAACTCTGAAAAAGTTCCAAGTTGGCATGGTATCATCATTTCACCCACATAGCATGTGCGAGAAAGTAGAGAGGGTTACGGCAAAAACTGGATGCACTTCGTGTACAAAACGAACAATCTCTTTCGAAGTATCAGGGTTTCATACGGAAACTCATCAGTTACAAAGGGATTTCATTTTTTGAACTTATTTTAACTCCATTGTTTTTCTGTGTTCAAAATGCACCATTCAAAGCCACATCATCAATTTACAACCCTTTCTGACTATATTTGTTATTTTTCATGCATTTAGTGATTATTTTGAGTTATAAGACCATAAAATTGAAAAGCATTAGAAATGAACTCTGAAAAGGTTCCAAGTTGGCACCGTATCATAATTTCACCCACATAGCATGTGCGAGAAAGTAGAGAGGGTTACGGCAAAAACTGGATCACTTCGTGTACAAAACGGACAATCTCTTTCGAAGTATCAGGGTTTCATACGGAAACTCGTCTGTTACAAAGGGATTTCATTTTTTTTGAACTTATTTGAACTCCATTGTTTTTCTGTGTTCAGAAT
>NW_025228660.1:10839-12320 GCF_018294505.1 Triticum aestivum
AATTTACAACTCTTTCTGACTACATTTGTTATTTTTCTTGCATTTACTGATTATTTTGAGCTATAAGACCATGAAATTGAAAAGCATTTGAAATGAACTCTTAAAAGGTTCCAAGTTGGCATGGTATCATCATTTCACCCACATAGCATGTGCGAGAAAGTAGAGAGGGTCACGGCAAAAACTGGATGCGCTTCGTGTACAAAACGGACAATCTCTTTCGAAGTATCAGGGTTTCATACGGAAACTCGTCTGTTACAAAGGGATTTCATTTTCTTGAACTTATTTGAACTCCATAGTTATTCTGTATTCAAAATGCACCATTCAAAGCCACATCATGAATTTACAACTCTTTCTGACTACATTTGTTATTTTTCATGGATTTACTGATTATTTCTAGCTATAAGACTATGAAATTGAAAAGCATTTAAAATGAACTCTGAAAAGGTTCCAAGTTGAGATGGTATCATCATTTCATCCACATAGCATGTGCGAGAACGTAGAGAGGGTTACGGCAAAAACTGGATGCACTTCGTGTACAAAACGGACAATCTCTTCGAAGTATCAGGGTTTCATACGGAAACTCGTCTGTTATAAAGGGATTTCATTTTTTGAACTTATTTGAACTCCATAGATTTTCTGTGTTCAAAATGCACCATTCAAAGCCACATCATCAATTTACAACCCTTTCTGACTTCATTTGTTATTTTTCATGCATTGAGTGATTATTTTGAGCTATAAGACAATGAAATTGAAAAGCATTTAAAATGAACTCTGAAAAGGTTCCAAGTTTGCATGGTATCATAATTTCACCCACATAGCATGTGCGTGAACGTAGAGAGGGTTACTGCAAAAACTGGATGCACTTCGTGTACAAAACGGACAATCTCTTCCAAAGTATCAGGGTTTCATACGGAAACTCGTCTGTTACAAAGGGGTTTCATTTTTTTGAACTTATTTGAACTCCATTGTTTTTCTGTATTCAAAATGCACCATTCAAAGCCGCATCGTCGATTTACAACCCTTTCTGACTTCATTTGTTATTTTTCGTGCATTTACTGGTTATTTTGAGCTATAAGACCATGAAATTGAAAAGCATTTGAAATGAACTCTGAAAAGGTTCCAAGTTGGCATGGTATCAACATTTCACCCACATAGCATGTGCGAGACAGTAGAGAGGGTTACGGCAAAAACTGGATGCACTTCGTGTACAAAACGGACAATCTCTTTCGAAGTATCAGCGTTTCATACTGTTACAAAGGGATTTCATTTTCTTGAACTTATTTGAACTCCATAGTTATTCTGTCTTCAAAATGCACCATTCAAAGCCACATCATCAATTTACAACCCTTTCTGACTACATTTGTTATTTTTCATGCATTTACTGATTATTTTGAGCTATAAGACCATGAAATTGAAAAGCATTTGAAATGAACTCTTAAAAGGTTCCAAGTTGGCATGGTATCATCATTTCACCCACATAG
>NW_025228660.1:12330-13230 GCF_018294505.1 Triticum aestivum
ATGTGCGAGAAAGTAGAGAGGGTTACGGCAAAAACTGGATGCGCTTCGTGTACAAAACGGACAATCTCTTTCGAAGTATCAGGGTTTCATACGGAAACTCGTCTGTTACAAAGGGATTTCATTTTCTTGAACTTATTTGAACTCCATAGTTATTCTGTATTCAAAATGCACCATTCAAAGCCACATCATCAATTTACAACTCTTTCTGACTACATTTGTTATTTTTCATGCATTTACTGATTATTTCTAGCTATAAGACTATGAAATTGAAAAGCATTTAAAATGAACTCTGAAAAGGTTCCAAGTTGACATGGTATCATCATTTCATCCACATAGCATGTGCGAGAACGTAGAGAGGGTTACGGCAAAAACTGGATGCACTTCGTGTATAAAACGGACAATCTCTTTCGAAGTATCAGGGTTTCATACGGAAACTCGTCTGTTATAAAGGGATTTTATTTTTTGAACTTATTTGAACTCCATAGATTTTCTGTGTTCAAAATGCACCATTCAAAGCCACATCATCAATTTACAACCCTTTCTGACTTCATTTGTTATTTTTCATGCATTTACTGATTATTTTGAGCTATAAGACAATGAAATTGGAAAGCATTTAAAATGAACTCTGAAAAGGTTCCAAGTTTGCATGGTATCATCATTTCACCCACATAGCATGTGCGAGAACGTAGAGAGGGTTACTGCAAAAACTGGATGCACTTCGTGTACAAAACGGACAATCTCTTCCGAAGTATCAGGGTTTCATACGGAAACTCGTCTGTTACAAAGGGGTTTCATTTTTTTGAACTTATTTGAACTCCATTGTTTTTCTGTATTCAAAATGCACCATTCAAAGCCGCATCATCGATTTACAACCCTTTCTGACTTCATTTGTTATTTTTC
>NW_025228660.1:14916-16463 GCF_018294505.1 Triticum aestivum
TGATTATTTTGAGCTATAAGACCATGAAATTGAAAAGCATTTGAAATGAACTCTTAAAAGGTTCCAAGTTGGCATGGTATCATCATTTCACCCACATAGCATGTGCGAGAAAGTAGAGAGGGTTACGGCAAAAACTGGATGCGCTTCGTGTACAAAACGGACAATCTCTTTCGAAGTATCAGGGTTTCATATGGAAACTCGTCTGTTACAAAGGGCTTTCATATTCTTGAACTTATTTGAACTCCATAGTTATTCTGTATTCAAAATGCACCATTCAAAGCCACATCATCAATTTACAACTCTTTCTGACTACATTTGTTATTTTTCATGCATTTACTGATTATTTCTAGCTATAAGACTATGAAATTGAAAAGCATTTAAAATGAACTCTGAAAAGGTTCCAAGTTGACATGGTATCATCATTTCATCCACATAGCATGTGCGAGAACGTAGAGAGGGTTACGGCAAAAACTGGATGCACTTCGTGTATAAAACGGACAATCTCTTTCGAAGTATCAGGGTTTCATACGGAAACTCGTCTGTTATAAAGGGATTTCATTTTTTGAACTTATTTGAACTCCATAGATTTTCTGTGTTCAAAATGCACCATTCAAAGCCACATCATCAATTTACAACCCTTTCTAACTTCATTTCTTATTTTTCATGCATTTACTGATTATTTTGAGCTATAAGACAATGAAATTGAAAAGCATTTAAAATGAACTCTGAAAAGGTACCAAGTTTGCATGGTATCATCATTTCACCCACATAGCATGTGCGAGAATGTAGAGAGGGTTACTGCAAAAACTGGATGCACTTCGTGTACAAAACGGACAATCTCTTCCGAAGTATCAGGGTTTCATACGGAAACTCGTCTGTTACAAAGGGGTTTCATTTTTTTGAACTTATTTGAACTCCATTGTTTTTCTGTATTCAAAATGCACCATTCAAAGCCACATCATCAATTTACAACCCTTTCTGACTTCATTTGTTATTTTTCGTGCATTTACTGGTTATTTTGAGCTATAAGACCATGAAATTGAAAAGCATTTGAAATGAACTCAGAAAAGGTTCCAAGTTGGCATGGTATCAACATTTCACCCACATAGCATGTGCGAGACAGTAGAGAGGGTTACGGCAAAAACTGGATGCACTTCGTGTACAAAACGGACAATCTCTTTTGAAGTATCAGGGTTTCATACAGAAACTCGTCTGTTACAAAGGGATTTCATTTTTTTGAACTTATTTGAACTCCATAGTTTTTCTGTGTTCAAAATGAACCATTCAAAGCCACATCATCAATTTACAACCCTTTCTGACTACATTTGTTATTTTTCATGCATTTACTGATTATTTTGAGCTATAAGACCATGAAATTGAAAAGCATTTGAAATGAACTCTGAAAAGGTTCCAAGTTGGCATGGTATCATCATTTCACCCACATAGCATGTGCGAGAAAGTAGAGAGGGTTACGGCAAAAACTGGATGCGCTTCGTGTACAAAACGGACAATCTCTTTCGAAGTATCAGCGTTTCATACTGTTACAA
>NW_025228660.1:16805-17981 GCF_018294505.1 Triticum aestivum
ATGGTATCATCATTTCACCCACATAGCATGTGCGAGAAAGTAGAGAGGGTTACGGCAAAAACTGGATGCGCTTCGTGTACAAAACGGACAATCTCTTTCGAAGTATCAGGGTTTCATACGGAAACTCATCTGTTACAAAGGGATTTCATTTTCTTGAACTTATTTGAACTCCATAGTTATTCTGTATTCAAAATGCACCATTCAAAGCCACATCATCAATTTACAACACTTTCTGACTACATTTGTTATTTTTCATGCATTTACTGATTATTTCTAGCTATAAGTCTATGAAATTGAAAAGCATTTAAAATGAACTCTGAAAAGGTTCCAAGTTGACATGGTATCATCATTTCATCCACATAGCATGTCCGAGAACGTAGAGAGGGTTACGGCAAAAACTGGATGCACTTCGTGTACAAAACGGACAATTTCTTTCGAAGTATCAGGGTTTCATACGGAAACTCGTCTGTTACAAAGGGATTTCATTTTTTTGAACTTATTTGAACTCCATAGTTTTTCTGTGTTCAAAATGAACCATTGAAAACCACATCATCAATTTACAACCCTTTCTGACTACATTTGTTATTTTTCATGCATTTACTGATTATTTTGAACTATGGGACCATAAAATTGAAATGCATTTGAAATGAACTCCAAAAGGTTCCAAGTTGGCATGGTATCATCATTTCATCCACATAGCATGTGCGAGAAAGTAAGAAGGTTATGGCAAAAACTGGATGCACTACGTGTACAAAACGGACAATCTCTTTCGAAGTATCAGGGTTTCATACGGAAACTCATCTGTTATAAAGGGATTTCATTTTTTGAACTTATTTGAACTCCGTAGATTTTCTGTGTTCAAAATGCACCATTCAAATCCACATCATCAATTTACAACCCTTTCTGACTTCATTTGTTATTTTTCATGCATTTACTGATTATTTTGAGCTATAAGACAATGAAATTGAAAAGCATTTAAAATGAACTCTGAAAAGGTTCCAAGTTTGCATGGTATCATCATTTCACCCACATAGCATGTGCGAGAACGTAGAGAGGGTTACTGCAAAAACTGGATGCACTTCGTGTACAAAACGGACAATCTCTTCCGAAGTATCAGGGTTTCATACGGAAACTCGTCTGTTACAAAGGGGTTTCATTTTTTTGAACTTATTTGAA
>NW_025228660.1:18132-18639 GCF_018294505.1 Triticum aestivum
TGGCATGGTATCAACATTTCACCCACATAGCATGTGCGACACAGTAGAGAGGGTTACGGCAAAAACTGGATGCACTTCGTGTACAAAACGGACTATCTCTTTCGAAGTATCAGGGTTTCATACAGAAACTCGTCTGTTACAAAGGGATTTCATTTTTTTGAACTTATTTGAACTCCATAGTTTTTCTGTGTTCAAAATGAACCATTCAAAGCCACATCATCAATTTACAACCCTTTCTGACTACATTTGTTATTTTTCATGCATTTACTGATTATTTTGAGCTATAAGACCATGAAATTGAAAAGCATTTGAAATGAACTCTGAAAAGGTTCCAAGTTGGCATGGTATCATCATTTCACCCACATAGCATGTGCGAGAAAGTAGAGAGGGTTACGGCAAAAACTGGATGCGCTTCGTGTACAAAACGGACAATCTCTTTCGAAGTATCAGCGTTTCATACTGTTACAAGGGGATTTCATTTTTTGAACTTATTTGAACTCCATAGAT
>NW_025228660.1:19066-20020 GCF_018294505.1 Triticum aestivum
CATCATCGATTTACAACCCTTTCTGACATCATTTGTTATTTTTCGTGCATTTACTGGTTATTTTGAGCTATAAGACCATGAAATTGAAAAGCATTTGAAATGAACTCTGAAAAGGTTCCAAGTTGGCATGGTATCATCATTTCACCCACATAGCATGTGCGAGAAAGTAGAGAGGGTTACGGCAAAAACTGGATGCACTTCGTGTACAAAACGGACAATCTCTTTCGAACTATCAGGGTTTCATACGGAAACTCGTCTGTTACAAAGGGATTTCACTTTTTTTGAACTTATTTGAACTCCATAGTTTTTCTGTGTTCAAAATGAACCATTGAAAGCCACATCATCAATTTACAACCCTTTCTGACTACATTTGTTATTTTTCATGCATTTACTGATTATTTTGAGCTATGAGACCATGAAATTGAAATGCATTTGAAATGAACTCTGAAAAGGTTCCAAGTTGGCATGGTATAATCATTTCACCCACATAGCATGTGGGAGAAAGTAAGAGGGTTATGGCAAAAACTAGATGCACTTCGTGTACAAAACGGACAATCTCTTTGGAAGTATCAGGGTTTCATACGGAAACTCGTCTGTTACAAAGGGATTTCATTTTTTGAACTTATTTGAACTCCATAGATTTTCTGTGTTCAAAATGCACCATTCAAAGCAACATCATCAATTTACAACCCTTTCTGACTTCATTTGTTATTTTTCATGCATTTACTGATTATTTTGAGCTATAAGACAATGAAATTGAAAAGCATTTAAAATGAACTCTGAAAAGGTTCCAAGTTTGCATGGTATCATCATTTCACCCACATAGCATGTGCGAGAACGTAGAGAGGGTTACGGCAAAAACTGGATGCACTTCGTGTACAAAACGGACAATCTCTTTCGAAGTATCAGGGTTTCATACGGAAACTCGTCTGTTACAAAGGGATTTCATTTTTT
>NW_025228660.1:20168-22489 GCF_018294505.1 Triticum aestivum
AGTATCAGGGTTTCATACGGAAACTTGTCTGTTACAAAGGGATTTCATTTTTTTGAACTTATTTGAACTCCATTGTTTTTTTTGTGTTCAAAATGCACCATTCAAAGCCACATCATCGATTTACAACCCTTTCTGACTTCATTTGTTATTTTTCGTGCATTTACTGGTTATTTTGAGCTATAAGACCATGAAATTGAAAAGCATTTGAAATGAACTCTGAAAATGTTCCAAGTTGGCATGGTATCATCATTTCACCCACATAGCATGTGCGAGAAAGTAGAGAGGGTTACGGCAAAAACTGGATGCACTTCGTGTACAAAACGGACAATCTCTTTCGAAGTATCAGGGTTTCATAGGGAAACTCGTCTGTTACAAAGGGATTTCATTTTTTTGAACTTATTTGAACTCCATAGTTTTTCTGTGTTCAAAATGAACCATTCAAAGCCACATCATCAATTTACAACCCTTTCTGACTACATTTGTTATTTTTCATGCATTTACTGATTATTTTGAGCTATAAGACCATGAAATTGAAAAGCATTTGAAATGAACTCTTAAAAGGTTCCAAGTTGGCATGGTATCATCATTTCACCCACATAGCATGTGCGAGAAAGTAGAGAGGGTTACGGCAAAAACTGGATGCGCTTCGTGTACAAAACGGACAATCTCTTTCGAAGTATCAGGGTTTCATACGGAAACTCGTCTGTTACAAAGGGATTTCATTTTCTTGAACTTATTTGAACTCCATAGTTATTCTGTATTCAAAATGCACCATTCAAAGCCACATCATCAATTTACAACTCTTTCTGACTACATTTGTTATTTTTCATGCATTTACTGATTATTTCTAGCTATAAGACTATGAAATTGAAAAGCATTTAAAATGAACTCTGAAAAGGTTCCAAGTTGAGATGGTATCATCATTTCATCCACATAGCATGTGCGAGAACGTAGAGAGGGTTACGGCAAAAAACTGGATGCACTTCGTGTACAAAACGGACAATTTCTTTCGAAGTATCAGGGTTTCATACGGAAACTCGTCTGTTACAAAGGGATTTCATTTTTTTTGAACTTATTTGAAATCCATAGTTTTTCTGTGTTCAAAATGAACCATTGAAAGCCACATCATCAATTTACAACCCTTTCTGACTACATTTGTTATTTTTCATGCATTTACTGATTATTTTGAGCTATGGGACCATAAAATTGAAATGCATTTGAAATGAACTCTGAAAGGTTCCAAGTTGGCATGGTATCATCATTTCACCCACATAGCATGTGCGAGAAAGTAAGAGGGTTATGGCAAAAACTGGATGCACTACGTGTACAAAACGGACAATCTCTTTCGAAGTATCAGGGTTTCATAGGGAAACTCGTCTATTATAAAGGGATTTCATGTTTTGAACTTATTTGAACTCCATAGATTTTCTGTGTTCAAAATGCACCATTCAAAGCCACATCATCAATTTACAACCCTTTCTGACTTCATTTGTTATTTTTCATGCATTTACTGATTATTTTGAGCTATAAGACAATGAAATTGAAAAGCATTTAAAATGAACTCTGAAAAGGTTCCAAGTTTGCATGGTATCATCATTTCACCCACATAGCATGTGCGAGAACGTAGAGAGGGTTACTGCAAAAACTGGATGCACTTCGTGTACAAAACGGACAATCTCTTCCGAAGTATCAGGGTTTCATACGGAAACTCGTCTGTTACAAAGGGGTTTCATTTTTTTGAACTTATTTGAAATCCATTGTTTTTCTGTATTCAAAATGCACCCTTCAAAGCCACATCATCGATTTACAACCCTTTCTGACATCATTTGTTATTTTTCGTGCATTTACTGGTTATTTTGAGCTATAAGACCATGAAATTGAAAAGCATTTGAAATGAACTCTCATAAGGTTCCAAATTGGCATGGTATCAACATTTCACCCACATAGCATGTGCGAGACAGTAGAGAGGGTTACGGCAAAAACTGGATGCACTTCGTGTACAAAACGGACAATCTCTTTCGAAGTATCAGGGTTTCATACGGAAACTCGTCTGTTACAAAGGGATTTCATTTTTTTGAACTTATTTGAACTCCATAGTTTTTCTGTGTTCAAAATGAACCATTCAAAGCCACATCATCAATTTACAACCCTTTCTGACTACATTTGTTATTTTTCATGCATTTACTGATTATTTTGAGCTATAAGACCATGAAATTGAAAAGCATTTGAAATGAACTCTGAAAAGGTTCCAAGTTGGCATGGTATCATCATTTCACCCACATAGCATGTGCGAGAAAGTAGAGAGGGTTACGGCAAAAACT
>NW_025228660.1:22499-23315 GCF_018294505.1 Triticum aestivum
AAAGGTTCCAAGTTGGCATGGTATCATCAGTTCACCCACATAGCATGTGCGAGAAAGTAAGAGGGTTATGGCAAAAACTGGATGCACTACGTGTACAAAACGGACAATCTCTTTCGAAGTATCAGGGTTTCATACGGAAACTCGTCTGTTATAAAGGGATTTCATTTTTTGAACTTATTTGAACTCCATAGATTTTCTTTGTTCAAAATGCACCATTCAAAGCCACATCATCAATTTACAACCCTTTCTGACTTCATTTGTTATTTTTCATGCATTTACTGATTATTTTGAGCTATAAGACAATGAAATTGAAAAGCATTTAAAATGAACTCTGAAAAGGTTCCAAGTTTGCAAGGTATCATCATTTCACCCACATAGCATGTGCGAGAACGTAGAGAGGGTTACTGCAAAAACTGGATGCACTTCGTGTACAAAACGGACAATCTCTTCCGAAGTATCAGGGTTTCATACGGAAACTCGTCTGTTACAAAGGGGTTTCATTTTTTTGAACTTATTTGAACTCCATTGTTTTTCTGTATTCAAAATGCACCATTCAAAGCCACATCATCGATTTACAACCCTTTCTGACTTCATTTGTTATTTTTCATGCATTTACTGGTTATTTTGAGCTATAAGACCATGAAATTGAAAAGCATTTGAAATGAACTCTGAAAAGGTTCCAAGTTGGCATGGTATTAACATTTCACCCACATAGCATGTGCGAGACAGTAGAGAGGGTTACGGCAAAAACTGGATGCACTTCGTGTACAAAACGGACAATCTCTTTCGAAGTATCAGGGTTTCATACGGAAACTC
>NW_025228660.1:23325-24344 GCF_018294505.1 Triticum aestivum
ACGGCAAAAACTTGATGCGCTTCGTGTACAAAACGGACAATCTCTTTTGAAGTATCAACGTTTCATACTGTTACAAAGCGATTTCATTTTCTTGAACTTATTTGAACTCCATAGTTATTCTGTTTTCAAAATGCACCATTCAAAGCCACATCATCAATTTACAACTCTTTCTGACTACATTTGTTATTTTTCATGCATTTACTGATTATTTTGAGCTATAAGACAATGAAATTGAAAAGCATTTAAAATGAACTCTGAAAAGGTTCCAAGTTTGCATGGTATCATCATTTCACCCACATAGCATGTGCGAGAACGTAGAGAGGGTTACTGCAAAAACTAGATGCACTTCGTGTACAAAATGGACAATCTCTTTCGAAGTATTAGGGTTTCATCCGGAAACTCGTCTGTTACAAAGAGATTTCATTTTTTTTTGAACTTATTTGAACTCCATTGTTTTTCTGTGTTCAAAATGAACCATTCAGAGCCACATCATCGATTTACAACCCTTTCTGACTTCATTTATTATTTTTCATGCATTTACTGATTATTTTCACCTATAAGACCATGAAATTGAAAAGCATTTGAAATGAACTCTGAAAGGTTCCAAGTTGGCATGGTATCATCATTTCACCCACATAGCATGTGCGAGAAAGTAGAGAGGGTTACGGCAGAAACTGGATGCACTTCGCGTACAAAACGGACAATCTCTTTCGAAGTATTAGGGTTTCATACAGAAACTCGTCTTTTACAAAGGGATTTCATTTTTTTATCTTATTTGAACTCCATTGTTTTTCTGTGTTGAAAATGCACCATTCAAAGCCACATCATCAATTTACAACCTTTTCTGACTTCATTTGTTATTTTTCATGCATTTACTGATTATTTTCACCTTAACACCATGAAATTGAAAAGCATTTGAAATGAACTCTGAAAAGGTTCCAAGTTGGCATGGTAACATCATTTCACCCACGGAGCATGTGCGAGAAAGTAGAGAGGGTTACGACAAAAACTGGATGCAC
>NW_025228660.1:24523-24901 GCF_018294505.1 Triticum aestivum
TAAGACCATGAAATTGAAAAGCATTTGAAATGAACTCTGAAAAGGTTCCAAGTTGGCATGGTAACATCATTTCACACACGGAGCATGTACGAGAAAGTAGAGAGGGTTACGACAAAAACTGGATGCACTTCGTGTACAAAACGGACAATCTCTTTCGAAGTATCGGGGTTTCATACGGAATCTCGTCTGTTACAAAGGGATTTCATTTTTTTTGAACTCCATTGTTTTTCTGTGTTCAAAATGCACCATTCAAAGCCACATCATCAATTTACAACCCTTTCTGACTTCATTTGTTATTTTTCATGCATTTACTGATTATTTTCACCTATAAGACCATGAAATCGAAAAGCATTTGAAATGAACTCTGAAAAGGTTCCA
>NW_025228660.1:25429-26462 GCF_018294505.1 Triticum aestivum
CACCATTCAAAGCCACATCATCAATTTACAACCCTTTCTGGCTTCATTTGTTATTTTTCGTGCATTTACTGATTATTTTGAGCTATAAGACCATGAAATTGAAAAGCATTTGAAATGAACTCTGAAAAGGTTCCAAGTTGGCATGGTATCATCATTTCACCGACATAGCATGTGCGAGAAAGTAGAGAGGGTTACGGCAAAAACTGGATGCACTTCATGTACAAAACGGACAATCTCTTTCGAAGTATCAGGGTTTCATACGGAAACTCGTCTGTTACAAAGGGATTTCACTTTTTTTGAACTTATTTGAACTCCATAGTTTTTCTGTGTTCAAAATGAACCATTGAAAGCCACATCATCAATTTACAACCCTTTCTGACTACATTTGTTATTTTTCATGCATTTACTGATTATTTTGAGCTAAGAGACCATGAAATTGAAATGCATTTGAAATGAACTCTGAAAAGGTTCCAAGTTGGCATGGTATAATCATTTCACCCACATAGCATGTGCGAGAAAGTAAGAGGGTTATGGCAAAAACTAGATGCACTTCGTGTACAAAACGGACAATCTCTTTGGAAGTATCAGGGTTTCATACGGAAACTCGTCTGTTACAAAGGGATTTCATTTTTTGAACTTATTTGAACTCCATAGATTTTCTGTGTTCAAAATGCACCATTCAAAGCAACATCATCAATTTACAACCCTTTCTGACTTCATTTGTTATTTTTCATGCATTTACTGATTATTTTGAGCTATAAGACCATGAAATTGAAAAGCATTTAAAATGAACTCTGAAAAGGTTCCAAGTTTGCATGGTATCATCATTTCACCCAGATAGCATGTGCGAGAACGTAGAGAGGGTTACGACGAAAACTGGATGCACTTCGTGTACAAAACGGACAATCTCTTTCGAAGTATCGGGGTTTCATACGGAATCTCGTCTGTTACAAAGGCATTTCATTTTTTTTGAACTCCATTGTTTTTCTGTGTTCAAAATGCACCATTCAAAGCTACATCATCAATTTACAAC
>NW_025228660.1:29681-30906 GCF_018294505.1 Triticum aestivum
CATGTGCGAGAAAGTAGAGAGGGTTACGGCAAAAACTGGATGCGCTTCGTGTACAAAATGGACAATCTCTTTCGAAGTATCAGGGTTTCATACGGAAACTCGTCTGTTACAAAGGGATTTCATTTTCTTGAACTTATTTGAACTCCATAGTTATGCTGTGTTCAAAATGCACCATTCAAAGCCACATCATCAATTTGCAACTCTTTCTGACTACATTTGTTATTTTTCATGCATTTACTGATTATTTCTAGCTATAAGACTATGAAATTGAAAAGCATTTAAAATGAACTCTGAAAAGGTTCCAAGTTGACATGGTATCATCATTTCATCCACATAGCATGTGCGAGAACGTAGAGAGGGTTATGGCAAAAACTGGATGCACTTCGTGTACAAAACGGACAATCCCTTTCGAAGTATCAGGGTTTCATACGGAAACTCGTCTGTTACAAAGGGATTTCATTTTTTGAACTTATTTGAACTCCATAGTTTTTCTGTGTTCAAAATGAACCATTGAAAGCCACATCATCAATCTACAACCCTTTCTGACTACATTTGTTATTTTTCATGCATTTACATATTATTTTGAGCTATGAGACCATGAAATTGAAATGCATTTGAAATGAACTCTGAAAGGTTCCAAGTTGGCATGGTATCATCATTTCACCCACATAGCATGTGCGAGAAAGTAAGAGGGTTACGGCAAAAACTGGATGCACTACGTGTACAAAACGGACAATCTCTTTCGAAGTATCAGGGTTTCATACAGAAACTCGTCTGTTATAAAGGGATTTCATTTTTTGAACTTATTTCAACTCCATATATTTTCTGTGTTCAAAATGCACCATTCATAGCCACATCATCAATTTACAACCCTTTCTAACTTCATTTGTTATTTTTCATGCATTTACTGATTATTTTGAGCTATAAGACAATGAAATTGAAAAGCATTTAAAATGAACTCTGAAAAGGTTCCAAGTTTGCATGGTATCATCATTTCACCCACATAGAATGGCGAGAACGTAGAGAGGGTTACGTCAAAAATTGGATGCACTTCGTGTACAAAACGGACAAGCTCTTTCGAAGTATCAGGGTTTCATACGGAAACTCGTCTGTTACAAAGGGATTTCATTTTTTTGAACTTATTTGAACTCCATTGTTTTTTTGTGTTCAAAATGCACCATTCAAAGCCACATCATCGATTTACAACCCTTTCTGACTTCGTTTG
>NW_025228660.1:32983-33749 GCF_018294505.1 Triticum aestivum
TAGAGAGGGTTATGGCAAAAACTGGATGCACTTCGTGTACAAAACGGACAATCTCTTTCGAAGTATCAGGGTTTCATACGGAAACTCGTCTGTTACAAAGGGATTTCATTTTTTTGAACTTATTTGAACTCCATAGTTTTTCTGTGTTCAAAATGAACCATTGAAAGCCACATCATCAATCTACAACCCTTTCTGACTACATTTGTTATTTTTCATGCATTTACTTATTATTTTGAGCTATGAGACCATGAAATTGAAATGCATTTGAAATGAACTCTAAAAGGTTCCAAGTTGGCATGGTATCATCATTTCACCCACATAGCATGTGCGAGAAAGTAAGAGGGTTACGGCAAAAACTGGATGCACTACGTGTACAAAACGGACAATCTCTTTCGAAGTATCAGGGTTTCATACAAAAACTCGTCTGTTATAAAGGGATTTCATTTTTTGAACTTATTTGAACTCCATATATTTTCTGTGTTCAAAATGCACCATTCAAAGCCACATCATCAATTTACAACCCTTTCTGACTTCATTTGTTATTTTTCATGCATTTACTGATTATTTTGAGCTATAAGACAATGAAATTGAAAAGCATTTAAAATGAACTCTGAAAAGGTTCCAAGTTTGCATGGTATCATCATTTCACCCACATAGAATGTGCGAGAATGTAGAGAGGGTTACGGCAAAAACTGGATGCACTTCGTGTACAAAACGGACAAGCTCTTTCGAAGTATCAGGGTTTCATACGGAAACTCGTCTGTTA
>NW_025228660.1:33798-34569 GCF_018294505.1 Triticum aestivum
AAACTAGATGCACTTCGTGTACAAAACGGACAAGCTCTTTCGAAGTATCAGGGTTTCATGCGGAAACTCGTCTGTTACAAAGGGATTTCATTTTTTTGAACTTATTTGAACTCCATTGTTTTTCTGTGTTCAAAATGCACCATTCAAAGCCACATCATCGATTTACAACCCTTTCTGACTTCGTTTGTTATTTTTCGTGCATTTACTGGTTATTTTGAGCTATAAGACCATGAAATTGAAAAGCATTTGAAATTAACTCTGAAAAGGTTCCAAGTTGGCATGGTATCATCATTTCACCCACATACCATGTGCGAGAAAGTAGAGAGGGTTACGGCAAAAACTGGATGCACTTCGTGTACAAAACAGACAATCTCTTTCGAAGTATCAGGGTTTCATATGGAAACTCGTCATTTACAAAGGGATTTCATTTTTTTGAACTTATTTGAACTCCATCATTATTCTGTGTTCAAAATGCACCATTCAAAGCCACATCATCAATTTACAACCCTTTCTGACTTCATTTGTTATTTTTCATGCATTTACTGGTTATTTTGAGCTATAAGACAATGAAATTGAAAAGCATTTAAAATGAACTCTAAAAAGGTTCCAAGTTTGCATGGTATCATCATTTCACCCACATAGCATGTGCGAGAATGTAGAGAGGGTTACGGCAAAAACTGGATGCACTTCGTGTACAAAACGGACAATCTCTTTCGAAGTATCAGGGTTTCATACGGAAACTTGTCTGTTACAAAGGGATTTCATTTTTTT
>NW_025228660.1:35103-35659 GCF_018294505.1 Triticum aestivum
GGACAAGCTCTTTCGAAGTATCAGGGTTTCATGCGGAAACTCGTCTGTTACAAAGGGATTTCATTTTTTTGAACTTATTTGAACTCCATTGTTTTTCTGTGTTCAAAATGCACCATTCAAAGCCACATCATCGATTTACAACCCTTTCTGACTTCGTTTGTTATTTTTCGTCCATTTACTGGTTATTTTGAGCTATAAGACCATGAAATTGAAAAGCATTTGAAATGAACTCTGAAAAGGTTCCAAGTTGGCATGGTATCATCATTTCACCCACATACCATGTGCGAGAAAGTAGAGAGGGTTACGGCAAAAACTGGATGCACTTCGTGTACAAAACAGACAATCTCTTTCGAAGTATCAGGGTTTCATACGGAAACTCGTCATTTACAAAGGGATTTCATTTTTTGAACTTATTTGAACTCCATCATTATTCTGTGTTCAAAATGCACCATTCAAAGCCACATCATCAATTTACAACCCTTTCTGACTTCATTTGTTATTTTTCATGCATTTACTGGTTATTTTGAGCTATAAGACAATGAAATTGAAAAGCATT
>NW_025228660.1:36535-40544 GCF_018294505.1 Triticum aestivum
GGGTTTCATACGGAAACTCGTCTGTTACAAAGGGATTTCATTTTTTTGAACTTATTTGAACTCCATAGTTTTTCTGTGTTCAAAATGAACCATTCAAAGCCACATCATCAATTTACAACCCTTTCTGACTACATTTGTTATTTTTCATGCATTTACTGATTATTTTGAGCTATATGACCATGAAATTGAAAAGCATTTGAAATGAACTCTTAAAAGGTTCCAAGTTGGCATGGTATCATCATTTCACCCACATAGCATGTGCGAGAAAGTAGAGAGGGTTACGGCAAAAACTGGATGCGCTTCGTGTACAAAATGGACAATCTCTTTCGAAGTATCAGGGTTTCATACGGAAACTCGTCTGTTACAAAGGGATTTCATTTTCTTGAACTTATTTGAACTCCATAGTTATGTTGTGTTAAAAATGCACCATTCAAAGCCACATCATCAATTTGCAACTCTTTCTGACTACATTTGTTATTTTTCATGCATTTACTGATTATTTCTACCTATAAGACTATTAAATTGAAAAGCATTTAAAATGAACTCTGAAAAGGTTCCAAGTTAACATGGTATCATCATTTCATCCACATAGCATGTGCGAGAACGTAGAGAGGGTTATGGCAAAAACTGGATGCACTTCGTGTACAAAACGGACAATCTCTTTCGAAGTATCAGGGTTTCATACGGAAACTCGTCTGTTACAAAGGGATTTCATTTTTTTGAACTTATTTGAACTCCATAGTTTTTCTGTGTTCAAAATGAACCATTGAAAGCCACATCATCAATCTACAACCCTTTCTGACTACATTTGTTATTTTTCATGCATTTACTTATTATTTTGAGCTATGAGACCATGAAATTGAAATGCATTTGAAATGAACTCTAAAAGGTTCCAAGTTGGCATGGTATCATCATTTCACCCACATAGCATGTGCGAGAAAGTAAGAGGGTTACGGCAAAAACTGGATGCACTACGTGTACAAAACGGACAATCTCTTTCGAAGTATCAGGGTTTCATACAGAAACTCGTCTGTTATAAAGGGATTTCATTTTTTGAACTTATTTGAACTCCATATATTTTCTGTGTTCAAAATGCACCATTCAAAGCCACATCATCAATTTACAACCCTTTCTGACTTCATTTGTTATTTTTCATGCATTTACTGATTATTTTGAGCTATAAGACAATGAAATTGAAAAGCATTTAAAATGAACTCTGAAAAGGTTCCAAGTTTGCATGGTATCATCATTTCACCCACATAGAATGTGCGAGAATGTAGAGAGGGTTACGGCAAAAACTGGATGCACTTCGTGTACAAAACGGACAAGCTCTTTCGAAGTATCAGGGTTTCATACGGAAACTCGTCTGTTACAAAGGGATTTCATTTTTTTGAATTTATTTGAACTCCATTGTTTTTCTGTGTTCAAAATTCACCATTCAAAGCCACATCATCGATTTACAACCCTTTCTGACTTCATTTGTTATTTTTCGTGCATTTACTGGTTATTTTGAGCTATAAGACCATGAAATTGAAAAGCATTTGAAATGAACTCTGAAAAGGTTCCAAGTTGGCATGGTATCATCATTTCACCCACATACCATGTGCGAGAAAGTAGAGAGGGTTACGGCAAAAACTGGATGCACTTCGTGTACAAAACAGACAATCTCTTTCGAAGTATCAGGGTTTCATACGGAAACTCGTCATTTACAAAGGGATTTCATTTTTTTTGAACTTATTTGAACTCCATCGTTATTCTGTGTTCAAAATGCACCATTCAAAGCCACATCATCAATTTACAACCCTTTCTGACTTCATTTGTTATTTTTCATGCATTTACTGATTATTTTGAGCTATAAGACAATGAAATTGAAAAGCATTTAAAATGAACTCTGAAAAGGTTCCAAGTTTGCATGGTATCATCATTTCACCCACATAGCATGTGCGAGAACGTAGAGAGGGTTACGGCAAAAACTGGATGCACTTCGTGTACAAAACGGACAATCTCTTTCGAAGTATCAGGGTTTCATACGGAAACTCGTCTGTTACAAAGGGATTTCATTTTTTTGAACTAATTTGAACTCCATTGTTTTTCTGTGTTCAAAATGCACCATTCAAAGCCACATCATCAATTTACAACCCTTTCTGACTACATTTGTTATTTTTCATGCATTTACTGATTATTTTGAGCTATTAGACCATGAAATTGAAAAGCATTTGAAATGAACTCTGAAATGGTTCCAAGTTGGCATGGTATCATCACTTCACCCACATAGCATGTGCGAGAAAGTAGAGAGGGTTACGGCAAAAACTGGATGCGCTTCGTGTACAAAACGGACAATCTCTTTCGAAGTATCAGCGTTTCATACTGTTACAAAGGGATTTCATTTTCTTGAACTTATTTGAACTCCATAGTTATGCTGTGTTCAAAATGCACCATTCAAAGCCACATCATCAATTTGCAACTCTTTCTGACTACATTTGTTATTTTTCATGCATTTACTGATTATTTCTAGCTATAAGACTATGAAATTGAAAAGCATTTAAAATGAACTCTGAAAAGGTTCCAAGTTGACATGGTATCATCATTTCATCCACATAGCATGTGCGAGAACGTAGAGAGGGTTATGGCAAAAACTGGATGCACTTCGTGTACAAAACGGACAATCTCTTTCGAAGTATCAGGGTTTCATACGGAAACTCGTCTGTTACAAAGGGATTTAATTTTTTTGAACTTATTTGAACTCCATAGTTTTTCTGTGTTCAAAATGAACCATTGAAAGCCACATCATCAATCTACAACCCTTTCTGACTACATTTGTTATTTTTCATGCATTTACTTATTATTTTGAGCTATGAGACCATGAAATTTAAATGCATTTGAAATGAACTCTGAAAGGTTCCAAGTTGGCATGGTATCATCATTTCACCCACATAGCATGTGCGAGAAAGTAAGAGGGTTACGGCAAAAACTGGATGCACTACGTGTACAAAACGGACAATCTCTTTCGAAGTATCAGGGTTTCATACGGAAACTCGTCTGTTATAAAGGGATTTCATTTTTTGAACTTATTTGAACTCCATAGATTTTCTGTGTTCAAAATGCACCATTCAAAGCCACATCATCAATTTACAACCCTTTCTGACTTCATTTGTTATTTTTCTTGCATTTACTGATTATTTTGAGCTATAAGACAATGAAATTGAAAAGAATTTAAAATGAACTCTGAAAAGGTTCCAAGTTTGCATGGTATCATCATTTCACCCACATAGCATGTGCGAGAACGTAGAGAGGGTTACGGCAAAAACTGGATGCACTTCGTGTACAAAACGGACAATCTCTTTCGAAGTATCAGGGTTTCATACGGAAACTCGTCTGTTACAAAGGGATTTCATTTTTTTGAACTGATTTGAACTCCATTGTTTTTCTGTGTTCAAAATGCACCATTCAAAGCCACATCATCAATTTACAACCCTTTCTGACTACATTTGTTATTTTTCATGCATTTACTGATTATTTTGAGCTATTAGACCATGAAATTGAAAAGCATTTGAAATGAACTCTGAAAAGGTTCCAAGTTGGCATGGTATCATCATTTCACCCACATACCATGTGCGAGAAAGTAGAGAGGGTTACGGCAAAAACTGGATGCACTTCGTGTACAAAACAGACAATCTCTTTCGAAGTATCAGGGTTTCATACGGAAACTCGTCATTTACAAAGGGATTTCATTTTTTTGAACTTATTTGAACTCCATCATTATTCTGTGTTCAAAATGCACCATTCAAAGCCACATCATCAATTTACAACCCTTTCTGACTTCATTTGTTATTTTTCATGCATTTACTGGTTATTTTGAGCTATAAGACAATGAAATTGAAAAGCATTTAAAATGAACTCTGAAAAGGTTCCAAGTTTGCATGGTATCATCATTTCACCCACATAGAATGTGCGAGAACGTAGAGAGGGTTACGGCAAAAACTGGATGCACTTCGTGTACAAAACGGAC
>NW_025228660.1:40554-40969 GCF_018294505.1 Triticum aestivum
TAGAGAGGGTTATGGCAAAAACTGGATGCACTTCGTGTACAAAACGGACAATCTCTTTCGAAGTATCAGGGTTTCATACGGAAACTCGTCTGTTACAAAGGGATTTCATTTTTTTGAACTTATTTGAACTCCATAGTTTTTCTGTGTTCAAAATGAACCATTGAAAGCCACATCATCAATCTACAACCCTTTCTGACTACATTTGTTATTTTTCATGCATTTACTTATTATTTTGAGCTATGAGACCATGAAATTGAAATGCATTTGAAATGAACTCTAAAAGGTTCCAAGTTGGCATGGTATCATCATTTCACCCACATAGCATGTGCGAGAAAGTAAGAGGGTTACGGCAAAAACTGGATGCACTACGTGTACAAAACGGACAATCTCTTTCGAAGTATCAGGGTTTCATACA
>NW_025228660.1:40979-41750 GCF_018294505.1 Triticum aestivum
AAACTAGATGCACTTCGTGTACAAAACGGACAAGCTCTTTCGAAGTATCAGGGTTTCATGCGGAAACTCGTCTGTTACAAAGGGATTTCATTTTTTTGAACTTATTTGAACTCCATTGTTTTTCTGTGTTCAAAATGCACCATTCAAAGCCACATCATCGATTTACAACCCTTTCTGACTTCGTTTGTTATTTTTCGTGCATTTACTGGTTATTTTGAGCTATAAGACCATGAAATTGAAAAGCATTTGAAATTAACTCTGAAAAGGTTCCAAGTTGGCATGGTATCATCATTTCACCCACATACCATGTGCGAGAAAGTAGAGAGGGTTACGGCAAAAACTGGATGCACTTCGTGTACAAAACAGACAATCTCTTTCGAAGTATCAGGGTTTCATATGGAAACTCGTCATTTACAAAGGGATTTCATTTTTTTGAACTTATTTGAACTCCATCATTATTCTGTGTTCAAAATGCACCATTCAAAGCCACATCATCAATTTACAACCCTTTCTGACTTCATTTGTTATTTTTCATGCATTTACTGGTTATTTTGAGCTATAAGACAATGAAATTGAAAAGCATTTAAAATGAACTCTAAAAAGGTTCCAAGTTTGCATGGTATCATCATTTCACCCACATAGCATGTGCGAGAATGTAGAGAGGGTTACGGCAAAAACTGGATGCACTTCGTGTACAAAACGGACAATCTCTTTCGAAGTATCAGGGTTTCATACGGAAACTTGTCTGTTACAAAGGGATTTCATTTTTTT
>NW_025228660.1:41760-42403 GCF_018294505.1 Triticum aestivum
TTTCTTGAACTTATTTGAACTCCATAGTTATGTTGTGTTCAAAATGCACCATTCAAAGCCACATCATCAATTTGCAACTCTTTCTGACTACATTTGTTATTTTTCATGCATTTACTGATTATTTCTACCTATAAGACTATGAAATTGAAAAGCATTTAAAATGAACTCTGAAAAGGTTCCAAGTTAACATGGTATCATCATTTCATCCACATAGCATGTGCAAGAACATAGAGAGGGTTATGGCAAAAACTGGATGCACTTCGTGTACAAAACGGACAATCTCTTTCGAAGTATCAGGGTTTCATACGGAAACTCGTCTGTTACAAAGGGATTTCATTTTTTTGAACTTATTTGAACTCCATAGTTTTTCTGTGTTCAAAATGAACCATTGAAAGCCACATCATCAATCTACAACCCTTTCTGACTACATTTGTTATTTTTCATGCATTTACTTATTATTTTGAGCTATGAGACCATGAAATTGAAATGCATTTGAAATGAACTCTAAAAGGTTCCAAGTTGGCATGGTATCATCATTTCACCCACATAGCATGTGCGAGAAAGTAAGAGGGTTACGGCAAAAACTGGATGCACTACGTGTACAAAACGGACAATCTCTTTCGAAGTATCAGGGTTTCATACA
>NW_025228661.1:0-3234 GCF_018294505.1 Triticum aestivum
TTATTACAAGAAGTTTCCATGATAGGATCTACATCGTGTCCATGGGCATGAACACAAAGTTCAAGGTCGACTCCCACTTCTTCAATGTATAACCTTCCATTCACTTCTCGCTTTGATAAAGGCATTGGTGTTGAAAGTTTTACCTGGTGAAATACCAGATGAGTACGACTCGTGAAAACTTCCGAGTTCACACATATAAAGGAAGGCATAGGTTCAACCCGGCAGGGTATCATGGAAACATATACCACAAGCTTCAATAGTAAATACCACCAGCTCGAAAGCAGAGCATGGTTGGCAAAAGGAAAGGATACAATTTACCAAAGGCATTATGTATCGGAGAAGGAACTCACAAAGTGATTAATTATGAAGGACACTGTCAGATAATAATCCAACAGTGGATATGGCGATCCATGATGGGGCTGATATGAGTATCGATACTCAATCAGAGGAAGAAAGATTGCAAATGCATCGGTTTATAGAACAGCTGAATAGTTCAACGCTTAATTAGCAAAGTAATTATGATTTTCAAATCAAGGGATCAGGAGCAAATGCTCTGATCAAGAATGGATAAGCTGAATAGAATTAGGGATACAATCAACGACAATTGGACTCGTCGAGAACCAATTCCAGTTAAAAGAATGGCAGCTCAGCCGGAAAGGTAATTTATAAGGATCAATGATGATTGCGTGTATTCGCAAACATATTGAGTCATTAGACCCAAAATGATAATGACAAGGAATGTCAATAAGACTACGAGACTTATGGGATTAACCATAATGCGAGCAAGCAAGAATTTCAAGAGCCAAAGGCTCCAGAGGATTTTCGGAAGATCGAATAGTATTTAGACTTTTGTGAAACACATGAACAACTGGGGATGAGCGGATACTCGATAAGTGCGAGAATTATCCATAGGGGTATTCAGGTGACAAGGAACAGCAAGGTGATAAGCTCAAAGGATTATCGAGACAACGACGAGTGTTTCGAGGTATCTGGTAATAACAAGACCAACTGGGGATGAATGTAAGAATAACAACTGCAAGTAGTTATCCATAAGGGTTGACGGTGGAAGGGGAATTGCAAATGCGATGAACATAAGTTCTCGGGTTAACAACGGAGAGTATCTTCAGGGTCTTCACGTGCCGCAGACGATCATCATTAATAAGGGGCTCTCCGGGTGAAAGTGATAACGAGATCCTAATGTTGGATTTAGCAAAAATCATTTAACCCGAATAGAAGAGAAATAAGAGTCCCAGAGTATAGGTCGAGGAATAAAAGATCCTAATACCACCCAATGGCGACGTGGGCCCGTAAGGCACACAGCCAAGTTAGTAAAAGTTTTGCAATGGCTAGACTCAACTTCGGCCGAGGAGTTGGAAAGGGGATTCCTACAGGCAGTCGGCTCTGATACCAACTTGTGACGCCCCCGATTTAATCGTACACTAGTCATGCATGCAAATGTGTACGATCAAGATCAGGGACTCACGGGAAGATATCACAACACAACTCTAAAACATAAATAAGTCATACAAGCATCATAATACAAGCCAGGGGCCTCGAGGGCTCGAATACAAGTGCTCGATCATAGACGAGTCAGCGGAAGCAACAATATCTGAGTACAGACATAAGTTAAACAAGTTGCCATAAGATGGCTAGCACAAACTGGGATACAGATCGAAAGAGGCGCAGGCCTCCTGCCTGGGATCCTCCTAACTACTCCTGGTCGTCGTCGTCAGCCTGCACGTAGTAGTAGGCACCTCCAATGTAGTAGTCGTCGTCGACGCTGGCTCCTGGCTCCTGGACTCCAGCATCTGGTTGCGACAACCAGAAAGAAAGGAAAGGGGAAAAAAGGGGGGAGAAAGCAACCGTGAGTACTCATCCAAAGTACTCGCAAGCAAGGAGCTACACTACAAATGCATGGGTATATGTGTAAAGAGGCCATATCAGTGGACTGAACTGCAGAATGCCAGAATAAGAGGGGGATAGCTAATCCTGTCGAAGACTACGCTTCTGGCAGCCTCCGTCTTGCAGCATGTAGAAGAGAGTAGATTGAAGTCCTCCAAGTAGCATCTCCAAGTAGCATATCCAGGTAGCATCTCCAAGCGCATCTCCAGTCGCATCGCATAGAATAATCCTACCCGGCGATCCTCTCCTCGTCGCCCTGCGGAAAAGCGATCACCGGGTTGTCTGTGGAACTTGGAAGGGTGTGTTTTATTAAGTATCCGGTTCTAGTTGTCATAAGGTCAAGGTACAACTCCAAGTCGTCCTGTTACCGAAGATCACGGCTATTCGAATAGATTAACTTCCCTACAGGGGTGCACCACATAACCCAACACGCTCGATCCCATTTGGCCGGACACACTTTCCTGGGTCATGCCCGACCTCGGAAGATCAACACGTCGCAGCCCCACCTAGGCAAAACAGAGAGGCCAGCACGTCGGTCTAAACCTAAGCGCACAGGGGTCTGGGCCCATCGCCCATAGCACACCTGCAAGTTGCGAGGGCGGCCGGAAGCAGAACTAGCCCCCTTAATACAAGAGCAGGCTTACGTTCCAATCCGGCGCGCGCCGCTCCGTCGCTGACGTCTGAAGTGCTTCGGCTGATACCACGACGTCGGGATACCCATAACTACTCCCACATAGATGGTTAGTGCGTATAGGCTCGTAGCCGACTCAGATCAAATACCAAGATCTCGTTAAGCGTGTTAAGTATCCGCGAACGCCGAACAGGGCCAGGCCCACCTATCTCCTAGGTGGTCTTAACCTGCCCTGTCGCTCCGCCACAAAGTAACCGTCGGGGACCGTCGGGAACCCAGGCCCACCTCTACCGGGATGGAGCCACCTGTCCTTTCAGCCCCCAACTCCGTACAGTATCACAGGTAATGTAACAGTGTAAAGTATATAGTATATGCCCGTGATCACCTCCCGAAGTGATCACAGCCCAGTAGTATAGCATGGCAGACGGACAAGAGTGTAGGGCCACTGATGGAACACTAGCATCCTATACTAAGCATTTAGGATTGCGGGTAAGGTATCAATGACTGTAGCAGCAATGACAGGCTATGCATCAGAATAGGATTAACGGAAAGCAGTAACATGCTACACTACTCTAATGCAAGCAGTATAGAGTAGAATAGGCGATATCTGTTGATCAAAGGGGGGGCTTGCCTGGTTGCTCTGGCAAGAGAGAGGGGTCGTCAACTCCGTAGTCGAACTGGTCAGCAGCAGCGTCGGTCTC